>NC_056746.1:1178740621-1179040621 GCF_019279795.1 Protopterus annectens | reverse complement strand
CTCTGATGTGTGCAGCTTGATCACCTCCTCTGAATAACTGTTTAAAGCTTCTTCCATTTTTGTACAGCCTTTTTTAGTTTGTGTTGATATACTCCATCAGTGTTTCATTTATTTTAACCAGGTCCATGGGCAGTTGTCTCATATCTTCCTCTAGGTTACTGGAAGTTATATGGAGGTTGCATTTCTCTTTGCTGAACAGCTGCAGAACTTTCCCCAGTCAGTGTCTTCATCACTTTTTGTAGCTGATGTTTCTCAGTTGCTTTGTATTTCTTTTTTCCTGGCATCCATGCAGGATACTTACTAGTCAGTTACTGAAATTTACCCATAAACACAAAAGTCTACTAGGCCTTCTCTGTTGAGTTTGTTTTCCCACTGGAAGAGCTAGAGTTAAGCTGGTACTCAATATGCAGCCATCTTGGAGGTCCTATCCTGCTCTCTCATCTTAAGGTCAAACTGGGACTGGAGAACCAAGAGGTTTGAAGGCATCTCCATTTAATGGTAGTGTTATGGTAATCAGTGATATGGGCTTTGTACATGATTCATAGTTGTAGTGTGCTACCCTATTATTGGCATCATCCATGTTTATGAGCCATATACTAATTACATGACTATCAGCTAAGCACAAAGTGCACGGCTATTGTAAGTAACTGCACACTACAGTTGCCCAACTTTTATATCCATATTGAAAAAGTGACCACTGAGACATAAACTGTGTTTGATTACTAAATGCAATGACATCAGATGCTTTGGTATATATTGAAAACCTTCAGTAGTATGAACCTTTTGTCTGATGAATTATTTAATTCAAAAGCCTTCAATATGTTCATAATTTTATTGTTTAATAAAGTTGAAACTGGATAATATATTGTGGACTAATATATATATATATATATATATATATATATATATATATATATATATATAGTTAATACATGTACTGTATTTGGTGGCTTTTGTTTTAGAAACTGTATGAATTTCTACTTCTCCACTGAAGACATTTCAATTGGCCTGAAAATGTAAGCTGAGACATTCCCCCACCCTGAGCTCCTCCTGAGCATGTTATTGGCAGCTTAGACACATAGCCAATTAGCAGTTGGAAGGAAGGAGTTGTTTTAAGTGCTGAGAAAAGTCTAATGCCAGTTTATAAAGCTTTGGCAAGGTTTAGTATTCTAATACTGAGGCTGCAAGGGCAGAAACTGAACAAATATTCATAAATGCAGTTTTAACAAAACAAGCAATATATGTTTCTCTACTGCTGGGATTTCTGGAAACCACAAACTGTTGATGAGTTTGGTAATTGATGCCGGGAGTTAAAGCTTTGGGCTGTAGTTCCTGTGGTAGGGGGTTCTTTTCCTTTAGCCCTCACTTCCATAACCTTGAGCAAGTCACTTAACCAGGTATTACTCCTGGCTTGCCCCTGAAAAGGGACTGTGTGTCAAGCAGGACTACCTAATTATTAAATGGCTATTAGTAGTAGTAGTAGCAGTAGTATGTTTAGCTGGACTGACTAACCAAGAACCAGCTGTCATCAATGAAGAAAGCCAGTTAGCATCCCTGCAGTTTGTTTTTCTTTAGTAGTCCATACAGTTCTATGATCTATCACTTTTATTTCTTGCAGTCTTTCAGTGGCATGTTGCACCTTTGCAGAATAGGAGCTGAAGTTTTGCTACTTGTTTGAAGCACCATAAAGTGTTATTCTTGAATAACTCAGTATACATAGAGGAATCTGTTTTGCAGTGAAAGATGCAGTTTCAATATTGTCCTTGTGCTTACTTTTATATGTGACTGGGATCTGTACTGATCACCGATGGCAATTTCTGCCAAAACAGAAATCAGCGAACATACATAACCGAAAGTGCTGTTCACCAAAGCAGCACTTTTGGTTATGTATGCTGGTTGTACTGGTCGCACTACGGTGTGGATAAGGGAGAATTCCCTTTTCCCCACTGTAGTGCGACCTTGGAGTGAGAATATAAAAGTAGGGCGGGTGTGGGGGTCACAGTCCCCCATACGAGGGGTGCAGGGGGGGCTTGCCACCTGCATAAAAGATTTATTTATTTTTATGAACGCACTTTAACAAAAGCGCTTTTTCGTTGAAAGCACTTTCATTAAAGTGCGTTCGGTTATTGTGGATTCGGACTATTGAACTTTCGTTCAATAGTCCTAGATCCATGTGACTACCCACAGCAAGCAACAATGTGAAGGAAATCATGTCAGAATAAATGCAGGAAGCCGTGACTAGAGTTTCAGTTCATTAGGTATTTTTGTGACTCCCACTGATGAGCAGGAGGTTTCACTGCATACTTGACATGGTTTGGCATTTATTGCTGACCATGGGACACCACTTATTCCTAAATCAAATGTACAAAATCAATGTTAGGAGTCTTAACAAGATACTGCACTCTCTAGAAGCTCTCTTCACCCTGGAGAATGCTGACATCTGTATAGTTACAGAGACATGGTTCAAGGCTGTGAAAAGCACCCCAGTAGTGCAATGCTACATTGCCTATCACACATTAAGACCACCCACTGAAAAGGAAAAAAAAAAAGATAAGGTGTTTCCATTTACATAAAGAAAACATCCACAACTCAAGATTGGTTAAGCAGGCTGACCCTCTTGGGCTACTCCATGTCCAGCTGGCCTGAGGAAAAATGCTCCATCATATCTTTGCTAGCTACAGGTACCCAACCATGAACCATGAAATCCACTCAACATACCTGGAGTTGCTAGAATCACTTACCATTCTGTCCATCACACTACTCATGGGCGATTTCATGTACCCCTCCATAAATTTGGAAACATGCATGCTTACAGATTCCTGTACATTGTCAATGCAAATGCTCTGGAAAGGTTGGTCTGTGCTCCCACTAGAGGCTGAAATATCTTTGTCACAGTAATCACAAACATGGGGTAGCATTGCACCCCCGCAGCATAATGTCCCCATTGGTAAGACTTGATCATAAATCTGTCTCCTTTGAATAAATATAACAGTAGAGCCCACATCAAACCCTAAAATCCTAAAGAATTTTTAAGGCAAAGTACCTTCTATTAAATTATAGCAAAAGTAATTTTAATGTTCACCCAACCCCGAAAACACGGAGTCCTATGCAGAAGTATATAGAAACTTGTAGAACCACTTAAACAAATGCATAAAAATGGCAGTACCTGACTGAACTAAACCTATTTCTAGCTGGAAAAACAAGTCACCCTAGTAGACCACTAGCATAAATATACTATACAACAGAAGGAAAAAAATTCTTGTCTATAAGTAAGTGTGAGGGTACACAACAGAGGAAAAGCATCCATCAATCTCAACAGGCTAATAAGAGAAATAGTCAAGTCTTCAAAAGTTAAATACAAGACTGAAATAGCCTTCCAGGCAAAGGATAACTACAAAGAATTGTTTAGTTATGTCCGAAATCTTAAGGGAAATGCTCAACAATGTGCTGAGATGACTGTAGATGGCACTACCTATACTCATCCAGAAGAAATGGCAAACCTGCTGGCTGATAAATTAATCTCAAATTTCACCCCCTCATCACCTCCAGTCACTCCCCATGAAATATACCCCCCAACCATTCCTTTGCTCTCTATCACAGAAGAGCAGGTCATCACTGTACTCTCTAAAGCTAGAAACATGTCATCAATTGGCACTGACAGTAGCCAAGGGTGCCTATTAAATAGCATGAAACATGACCTAGCAGATCCACTTGGATCTCTATTCAACCGCAATCTACAGACAGGCTTTGTTCCAGTACAGAGGAAGACAGCAACTGTCATCCCTCAGCACTGGGGGAGGGGGGGTAACCATCAACAGACCCAGGAAATTACCAACCCAAAAGTCTAACTAGCCTCATATGCAGTGCTATGGAAAAGAGAACTGTGGGCCTGATTATCAATGATGTAGGAAATCTCCAGACTTTAGAGCCAACCCAGTTGGCTTCATCAAGGACAGGACCTGCTTGCTCAATCTGGTGGACTTTGAGAAGGTCACCAAGACCACAGATGAGGGTAAGTTAGTGCATACCTCCTACCTTGATCTGATCAAAGCATTTGACACAATACCCTACTCGGGTAATGTAGATAAACTCACAGAACTGGAAATAAACCTTTATGGCACCAGATGGATAGCCAAATTGCTCACAGATAGGATATGTGTTATTAGAGTGAAGGTCCATACCTCTCAACTGTACAGATTTTCACAGAATGTCCAGATTTTTGCCTGTTTTTCATAAAATTGTGGTTTTCTGGCAAATTATTAAAGATTGAAATTAGAAAATAATGACAGACATTTGACTTTCAGACTTCATACCCCTCAGAAAATTCATGCTAATCCAAAACATGTTATTCTATCAACATTCTAAGTTTGTAAGAGCAATATTTCAAAAATTATCCCTATTTTTGGACCTTTGTCACACTTATATTTTTGGCTTTGTCCAGATTTCTTGGTCTAAGAGGTTGAGAAGTATGGTGGAGGAATCCACATCTGGCAAGAGGCCAGTTACTAGTGGAGTACCATAGGGCTCAGTGCTGGGCCCCCTCCTATTTGAATATACTTATCAGATGTCAGGGGAAATGCAGATGGCCTTTGGTTGTCCAAGTCTGCTGATGATTGCAAGTTGGGGGCAATCACTGACTCCCCAAACAATGTTGATATCCTACAGAAAAGACTGGCACAGACTAATGATTGGTGCCAGAGCCATGGCCTCAAACTAAGTGTAAAGAAGTGCATAATAATACTGTTTGGGAATTCAAATACCCCTTAAAATTACTACACTGACAGTACTCCCCTAAGAGTGGACCCTGTGGCGAGAGATCTGGGCACTCAGATAGATAGTAATCTGAAATTTGACCACCATGTGTCCATAGTGGTGAGGAAATCATTGTATGTGGCTCAGCTTATAAGTAAGAGCATCGCGTCCCGATCTAAGGCTGTCATAGTATCAATCTACTTCACCCCCATCACACCAATAATTCAGTACAATGCACCCTTTGGCATGTACCTCACCAGGCACCTGTAACAGTTGGAGTTACCAAATAAAACATAGAGTATAACCAACATATATGTGGCTCTATTAAAAGCCCTATCACTGTTTGAAAATGTTGCATATTTGCAAAGCTAACTGAAAAAGGGTTACCCACGCCAAGGATCTAAACCTGATCTCCAACATGAATAGACCATGCTTGAGAGACAGATATGTATCTCAGAGATTGCTCCTCCTCTGAAATAGCCTTCCTATTCATGTAAAGCAGAGGCCTTCCCTGACCATCTTCAAGCACAATCTAGACAAATGGATGGGAAATCGCAAATTCACTCCTGGAGTGGCATCTATGCCCCCTTATGGACAGAAACGGTCTGTAAAAAGAATGTCAAAACCCACTTGACCCTTTTTATCTTTCCCATAGGGATAGAAAATTGGGTAAAATCTGGGTAAAACTGGCTGGACTTGTAAGGGCTCTTGAGCCATTAGCCCAGTAATCTCCATTGAACTTACGAGCATCACAGGTTTAGCTCCACTCAGAAATCAGACTGGCACAATCTCCTAGAGATTGCAGATAAAAACGGATGCAGGTGCTGATTGAAGGCCCTACTAATGTTTTACATACCCATTCTTTAGCTTCACCAAATTTATCTAGCTGACTGCTGGCCCAACTATATTATGCACAAATTTCAGAATGCTTGAACTGTAAGTGACTCCCTCACACAGCTGGTCACTGATGACTGTGTGAACAGTTTCTTCAGTGAATTATTTTGCTGTCAAAATGAAATGTGTCCAGATGACATTTACTGTACTGTCAGAACAAATACAAAACGTGCACTTCAGTGATTCATGTGTGCACTTGTATTCCTTCTTTCTGCTTAATCCCTCCCACAAAAAATCCTTTGCCATTTTATGGTTATCACGTGTCTCCATTTTAACAAAATGGCCAAATGTTCTCCTCTTTTTTTTTTTGATAAAAAATAAATATTTTCTTACATTCTTTCAAGCATACCTCTCAACTGTCTAGATTACAGCAGAATATTCAGATTTTTGTCTCATATTTTTGGACTGTTACTCATAAAATGTGTGGTTTTCAGACAAATCATTCAGGGCTGAAGTACTATACAATGACAGACATTTGAGTTTCAGACTTCATATCCTTTAAAAAATGCATGCTAATGCAAAATCTGTTGTTCTAGTAACTTTTTATAAGTGTTAATTAAAAGCTGTCCCTGGTTTTATGCTAACAGATTGAGAGACATGCCTGTCAGTACTAAATACTGTATCAGATGCACATTAATATCATTAAAAAAATTCCATTGCAGTGAATCTTTCTTTGCCAACAGAATTATGTGAATAGGGTTTTTCCTACAAAATGTAACATTTTGGCATGAAATGGCCCATTTTGTGTATCTAAACAAACGGCCAACACATCTGTTAAATTACTAAAAGGTGTAAGACCTTGAAGAATCCTTGTGTTGAAGTTAATAATGATCTTTGCTGCATCCTTTGTATTTGATGAGTTTAGAAAGAAAGTTAAGGAATTCACTGATACATCTTTATAGTGGGAGAACTGCTGACCATGTTCGGCAGTTTTTCTTACCTAGTGTACTCTGGTGCCCATAGTTGTTGAATCTTTCGGCTTTTCCCGGTTAGGGGTCGCCACAGCGGAACTCCAGTCCACTAATGATTGGTAGTTGATTTTTAAGTTACCAGCTCTGATGCACAACCTTCAATGAAGGTACGCCCCATTCACGCATGTCTCCACACAGAAGACGCTCTAACTGAGAATCGAACTGGACAGCGTCTTACTGTGAGGCGGCAATGCTAGTAAACAGTTAAATACTTAGTTGACTGAGAAGAGATGTGTTTATCTGGTATTGGCTTTCAAATGGGGACTGCCTTCTGATTGATGTCTGCATATCCTTTATGTGTTACTTTTTTTTTTTTGGCCAGGTGCTCCAGTTATCACCTACATCTTGACGAGATGCATGTTAGATTAATTGGCACATCTCTAGATTGCCTGTACCAGTATGCAGTCTCAGTGCATGCATCCTGTGGTGGGCTGGAATCCTAATTAGGACTGATTCTCTGCCTTAAACCTGTTGCTTGCCAGGGTAGGCTATGGTTCTCTTTAACCTCTGAACTGGATACAAAGTAGGAATCAAAGCAGCAGCCTTCATTGATCACATCACCAATAACTATGGGAGATATATTTACCTCTATTAGCTGCGTACCAATTCATAAAATTAAAAGGTTTCAAGACAAAGGCATTTTACTTTTATTTGCTAGAGGCAGCAGAGAGAAAATAAGCATAAAAGTAAATGATTTAGGGTTAGAATACTTTGTTTTAAATATCTTCTGAATTAATGATGGCACATACACACATTACAATTTGTGTGGAGGAGACACTTGTAAGAAACAGGAATGAAATATTACCTAACCAAAAAGATCAACAACATTTCCAGAGTGAACTTTTCAGAAGTGTTGTGTTCTTTACATCATGCTGGAAATTAAAATGTTTTTATTGAAGTAAGATTCCAGAGCCATGGCTAAATCATGCCCCCCCCCCCCCACACACACACACAAAACTCCCAGAGGCTAAGAGCTATTACTGGTGTATAATGTTATGGCGCTTGTGAGGTCACAGCCCAGCAGTACTATTGCCATAGTTGAAATACAGAAATTAATTAAGGACTTTTAAGGTCAAAACTCTGTTACATAATCAACAGGCTTGTTTAGAAAAAAAAATCTGATAAGTAATGGTTAAAACAGCCTCTAGGAGACATTATGCTTTCACTGTTTATTTATGTTCTACTTTTGTATAACAGAAGTAGAATTCGAACTTTGCTCTTCTGTGGGCCCTGCCCATGCATCCCCTTTACTTATACTGCTCTCTACGGAAAGGGGAATTTCCCCTTCTGTGTATTTGCATAGTTGCCCTACTTTTATTATAATGTAATACCTTAAGTAAACGCAGACAGTACTACCCAGCATATATTTTCAAGTGTGTTTTTGATTAGTACTTTTAATTTTCTATTACACATTTATAAATCTGCAAGTAATGGGATAACATGTTGAAATTACATGGCGAGCTAATGTTCTGTATAACAATGTTCAGCAACACAAATGGTTCCTGTGCTATATACCAATTTTACTTAGAAGACAAAAAGACTAAAAAGCTACAGTAAAGAAAAGAACAGACATCTGCTTGAGAATACCCAAGTTTGGAACAACACTTTTTTTCTGAAAACTTTGTAGAGTGTACGTCAGAATACATGAAAGAAAATACCAATAACCTCAACTTAAGTATTTAGTGCTGAGTTGTGAGAGAGCCCTGAAATTTTCATCCTTACTGACAGTTAGGTTTTTATATTCATTTTATGCCTTCCATGCGTAATACTATGTTGCCTCACTGATATTGACTTTTTTTTTGCTTCCGGTCTGTTTTTGTGGTTTGCCCGGAATTGCAAACTGGCCGGCCTGTAGTCAACAGGAGTGAGACTGAGGCAAAATGTAAAGGGCATCCTTAGAGGGGACTGAGGCAATATGTAGACTGTATCCTTAGTGGGGACTGAGGCAATATGTAGAGGGCATCCTTAGTCAGGACTGAGGCAGAATGTAGAGAGCAACCTTAGTCAAGACTGAGGCAAAATGTAGAGGGCATCCTTAGTGGGGACTGAGGCAAAATGTAGAGGGCATCCTTAGTGGGGACTGAGGCAAAATATAGAGGGCATCCTTAATGGGGACTGAGGCAAAATGTAGAGGGTGTCCTTAGTGCAGACTGAGGCAAAATGTAGAGGGCGTCCTTAGTGCAGACTGAGGCAAAATGTAGTGGGCGTCCTTAGTGGAGACTGTGGCAAAATGTAGAGGGTGTCCTTAGTGGGGACTGAGGCAAAATGTAGAGGGTGTCCTTAGTGGGGACTGAGGCAAAATGTAGAGGGTGTCCTTAGTGGGGACTGAGGCAAAATGTAGAGGTCATCCTTAGGCACTAAGCATCATGTTGAAATTACCTGATGAAGTCTCAACACTTCCAAAAGGAACCTGTAAGAAAAAGGAAGTAATGGTTGAGGATACAAGAAGATTGCTCCACAAAGTGACACTCAAAATATATTTCCACCAGTGAAATCTAACTCATGACTGATGACTGTGTAACTAGAAATTAGCATGCAATGGTGAAAGAAACAATGTGAGAAGTGTAAGTCTGTGCAGCTACCTATGGGGATGAGTTATCATTCATATCGATGGATTGTGGCCTATATATGCTAGATGCATTTAAAACTGTTTAAAACGATCATATGGATTGTAATTCCCATGACAGGGATTTATAAGGCACATGTACAGCATCAATTAGAGTTGACAAAGTCTTTACAGAATATTGGGACACACAAGACTATACAAAAACTTTGTGACAAGATGGTTATGATATCAGAACATAGGGATTTGGATTTTGAATCCTGTAGGTTTGTGTTTACTGATGCAAAACAGGTTTTGGATACAGCTATTGCTAACATTTTGTACAGTCAGGGTTCATTCAAAATACAATTCAAAACTTTCAAGAATCAGAGCTGCCAGGCAGGACAGGACAACTTAGTTACCAAATTCAAGCAAAATTAAAGGTCTATTCTGGAAAAATAAAGGGTGTCCATAGCTACTACTTCAGCAGTAGAGAGAATTAGTTATTAAGAAGTATTCCAAGGTGGGATAAAATAAGTCACTGTTTTAGAGTATACTCAGTTTTAAACAATGCACTGAAAAAAAGAAATTGTATAGTAATAGGTATAAATAATCCAGAGGCATGTGTAGTGCCCCTCCCACAATAACTTACCACCACCACCACTAAAAGCTAGCATGGCGGACAGTGATCGAGAATGGGCAGGACAACATGTAGCAATTACTTGAAGGCTAAAGTCAATAATTCATGCACATATTAGACAATGAGAACTAGATAATAAAATGGCAGATGTATTTAAGATTTCTGAAAAAGATAATGTAACAGTCTATATACCATACATGGTTATCATGCTGGATGGAGCATGAGAAACTGCCTGATTATCTAGCTGAAGATTATAATTTCATGATTGAACACTTGCTATAGAGAGTGTTTTTTTGTGCGTTTAGACTCAGCCATAAAAGTAACAGTGGCAAAGCAGCAGAAGTACTGCAAGCCGTCAACTCAATGTCAGTTACAGTCTGACAAGGAGGAATATCACAAAACGTTTGTTTTCAGTAGTTCTGGTGATCGGCAAATATATTGACATCAGAAGGGTAGAAGGAAAGAAAGGAGATAAAAAGAAAGTAAGAGGAACACAAACAGAATGGATTTAAACAGTTTGCATGCATTTACTTTTGGCAGGAAGGGTTGGTCTGAGATGAAAGTACAGAAGAAAAAAAAGTGTTCTCAAGGTGTGTGAGACTTGGATCCCATCACTCCTTTGTTCAAACAACTGTATCAGACATGTAATGGTTTGAAACCAAAGCCAGTAAACTGAAACAAAGATTGAGCCGGTGTTGGTTTGCAAAAATAGAGATAAAAATAAAAAAGCCTGTATTAAGAGATACAACTCTAGTGGATATGTGTAAAAAGTTATGGAAACTGCCCCACTGAACAGAGGAGCGAATCTTTCTCTGATTGACTTATTAAATCTGACTAGGAAAATAAACAAATTGCAATCCCATATACCCCATAGCATCAGTATCAAGAACTAAAATAAACAAAAGTTGCAAGCAGCACAGTGTACTTTTGGTGCCAACTCAAAAGGCGAGCAGGATAATTTAGCATCAGCTGTAGCAGCGTAGATGACTGATGGAGTGAGCCCCCACTTCATTATCATTCTTTGGTCCAAATATCCATAGGGAATGGGAGAGCTGTTGTAAAGGGACAGCTGCTAGATGGACAATGGCAAATCATTTTGAGTGATACAGGGGCAGCAGCAGCATCAGTCAAACAATGCAGATTAGTTCCAGATAAAAGTGCAGATGTAACTACTTACTGGCTTTGAGAGGTCTCCAAAGTAGAAAAATAATTGTACAATTTCATAAAGAAGAGAGAATAGGTAGAGAGCATATGCCATTTATGGGTAAATCCACATCTTTCCCTTGCTATCCTGACAATGGATAGAAGAGCTGTGAGTAACAGTAGACTGGTTAATCTGAGTTCATGGAAAGACAAATCTGTGCATGTGTGTTTGGTAGTGTGCACTACACCTTCTGAAACACCTTCACTTGAGTGTAGAGGTGGAAAAAAATGAACTATGCATACTCCTGAAACCAAAAGAAAAGCAGTTCAAAACAGAGATGCTGGAAATAATCGTGCCCACTGGACTAAGAGCAGCTGACCATAGACTGGTCAGAGAAGGAGTGCTAGTAGAAGTAGTTTCAGAGACACTATAAAATTCCTGTTAAAGCAGAGACATTCTGCAGATAAGATGTCTGCAAATGGAAAAAACAAGCTGTGGTAGTAGAAGGTAGTTCTCCATGTAATAAAATGATTATTTCTGTGAAAAAGAAAGACAGAATATGGTGTTTAGTAACTGACTCACATTTGGTAATAGGTTCATAGGTAGGTACTAGGCTATTAGCCCTAGGGCCTATATTTTTTATTTTTCTTTATGGCTCTATGGCTTTGGTGACTGCTTCAAAGAAGTCAATCAGGTTTAGGAGACATGATTTGCCTTTTACCAACCCGAACTGGGTAGGGTCCAGAGTTTGGAGATTACCAATGTCTTTGTTTATGAGTTCCATGATGATATGTTCCATGGCCTTGCAGACCAGGCTCATCAGGCTAATGGGGCGGTAGTTCCCGGGATCCGTCATGGCTCCCCCTTTGTGGAGTGAGATAACTGTCGCGGTGCGCCATTCAGTGGGCACAAAGCCTGAGGTGAGGCTATTATTGAACATGGTACTTAGGTAGGGTGCCAGTTCATTCTGTAGTTCATGTAGAACGCAGCCTGGGATATTGTCAGATCCCATGGATGCTGTGTTCTTGGCTTTGGTGAGTGTTTTTTTTACCTGTGCAGCCATGATTACAGGAACTTTGCATTCTTCCTGTATAGAGATGGGTACTCTAGGGGGTGAGAGGGGGGTAAAGTTAGCACTGAACCTATCTGCCAGGATGTTGGCAATATCAGTTGGTTCTGTATATTTAGTGCCATTGTGCTGTAACTCAGAGCAGATCTGATTGTTGCCATTGAGATTCTTGACATAGCTATAGAATGCTTTGTGGTTGTCTTTAAAGTCAGTAGCAATTTTTTTTTTCATAACTAGCTTTGGAGGATTTTATGAGGGATCTCAGCTTCTTACTGAGGTTGACCAGGGAGTTCCTCCAGTCATGGGATTTTACTCTTTTTTGCAACAGTTTCTTTCTTCTGTTGTAGAGTTTGTTTATGGCAGAGGACCACCAGATTGGCTTCCTTTTTTGAGGGGATAGCATCTTGGTTCTATTAGGGATAGCATGATCCATGCACTCATGTAAGTGCTTATAAAGTACATTTGTGTAGGATTCAGCAGTCGTACTTCTATTGTCCGTCTGCATGGGTGTCATGAAGTTTGCCGCTTCTGTCTAAAGAAGTGTGAAGTTGGCTTTGGAGAAGTTTTTTACAGTGGTTTCCCTAATTGGGGGTGGGGGCGGGATGTGGATGTCTAGGGTGATTAGCTTGTGGTTGGATCTGACCAACAAGGAATTGACCTCTGGTGTGGAATACCGGTTGCCCATGTTGGTAATGACCAGGTCTAGGATATTGCTGCCCCTGGTGGGGTGTGAATAGGTTGATCCAAGGCATTGGAATCTATGAATTCCAGAAAACGTTGAGCAAAAGAGTTGGTACATGAGTAGTTTTCCCAGTTAATGGTGGGGTAGTTGAAATTGCCCATTATTAGGGTGTTGGGTTGTACCCTAATACTTTCCAGTGTATCACAAAATCAGGAGTGGGAATCCTGGGGCATGGTGGGGGGTCTGTAGCAAGCTACAATTTGGATTGCGGTCTTTCCCAGAGTTAGTTACACTTGGATAATCTTGGATGCATTATGCTGTGCAACTAGCCTGGAGGTGAGGATATCTTAATGAATATGGACATGCCTCCACCTTTAGTGCTTTGTTCCATGTTAGGTGGCCGAAAGGTGTGATATGAATTATAGCCTGGTAACGCAGGGTTGCTCTCTGGAGCTTTGAACCAGGTCTCTGTCACTGCACAGATGTCGATGTTCTCCATTTTAAGGAGTGCCTCGAGTGAGTGCATTTTGAAGTTTAGACTTATAGCATTGAGTAGCATTACCCTCAGATTTTGCTTGCTTGTACCTGTTACGGTGGTGAATTTGCCATTTGAACCTTGCCTAAAAAAGGCAAAATAGATTGTACTCCACAGGCAGCAAATGTACAGAGTGTACACTCCTGATTTTGATGGCTTTTTTTCATGGTGGTATAAAGTATTTCACTTGTTTTGACATAATATGTTCTTTTCTGTCCCCATAATTCTAGAATTTTCTCTCAGATGTGCATTTTCTTTCACTAATGAACAGTATCTTATGACAAGGTTGCAACAAGGAAATCATAAATCTCCAGATACTGTCATAAAGCACTGGCAGTTTAAAAAAATTAGAATCCATAGACTTTGGACATGTTAAAATAATCTGGATGATATACTTATCATCATATTATCACACAGAAATCCATGCACATAATTTAAATGTGTTTTTAAAGCATATCAAGTACTACAAAATGCAGGTTTGAAATTCAGCTTGGGCAAAGTACAGTTGGCTAGACAAGCGCAGTTTTTAAGAGAAATTATTTCTACTGGATGGAGACAACTACTTAAGACATGAACTAAAGCAGTACATCAGATTTCTATACCAAGTATAGTAACTGATTTTAAGGTCACTTTTAAATTTGGTTAACTTTACATGCTAATTTATTAACAGTTATTCTTCATTACTGTGGTCTTGTGTCAGACAAGACCATATCAGTTGTACTGTTGCAGTGATGACTGAAATGCATTTGTAGAAAGAGGAGACAAATTACATGAAGCATGTTTTAAGAGCACACTGGACATTAGAACAAAGAATACACATGGCAGAATTCAGACCGGTCATACTAGATACTCCACATATTACCCCAAAGTTGCTACTTAAAAGTACACAGGGGGGCATCAGTTCTCAAAGCTAGTAAAATGGCTAGTAGATTTTCAAGACAGAAATGTGTTAAAGGAAGTACAGAATTAATATGTCCTAGTACAACTTATGTAGTTTGAAGGGAAAAGTCATGAGTGTATTTTGGAAGAAGCAGATGTTCCTGGTTCTCCCTTTGTGGATGACTGTGATCCATCTCTCCATAGTGCTTACATAGATGGCACCAAGTAACGTTATGGTGATAAGTCTGTGATTGGATATGCCAGTCGTCACCAAAACAAGTAGGCTATTGTAGACTAATGTGTTTTTACATTGTTGGTTTATAGCCATAGCAGAAGGTGCCAATGGACCACATTTTGTTAGTCAAATAATGAAGGAAGTGTGCAGTCTGCTATGAAAACAATGGAGGTTTCATGTACATTAATCATCTGCAGGCAGCAGGAATGACTGAGAAAATGAATATGACAGAAAAGTTTTCTTTTAAATATTGCAGGATAAAATGAAACACAGGACAGAACAGAATTAGTCATATTGGTCAGTGCAATTTTGTCTGATACTATGTTTTTTTGTCTTCATTATGGGTCATTGATTTATAAGACAGGTGTATATACCTGAAGAACTAGTTTAAAAAATAAATACTTTCAGAAGTTCTTAATCAATCCTTGTAGCTGCCGGCAGTTGAACAAACATAAAATGTTACCAACAGCTTAGAAGGCCAGATTATCAAGTATTACTATTATTTTGTGTTGTTAATGTCATAATCTGCATTACTTCAGACACCCAAGGAATAGGTTCATAGTTTCAAAGGTTCATACTAGGCTAACTGCCCTTGTGAGCAATTTTAAGTCTAGCCAGTTATCCCATTTGAGAGCCAAACTCTGCACCTGTGTTTGTTAAGGTAAACACCTTAAACATTATGCCAAACTCCAAAACAGCATTAAATATGCATCTCATAGGTTCATAGGTGTGTGCTAGGCTAGGCAATTATTTCACTTGAGAATCAAACTCTGTATCTTGTGTCTGTAAGGTAAACACTTCAACCATTATGCCAACTCCTAACAGAACAAATTAACATTAATCTATATACAAGGATAAGGATGCTTGCATGTACAAAATGCATAAGGCTTATTCCTGCATTCATACTTATACTTTTAGAAATGCGTTTCTTTTCCACAGCTATTCAGTTTAAAATCAAAGGAAGTCCATGCATAAAAGACTGTTGTTGTATATCATTAAGTATAGATAAAAAACAGTGGATGCACATGTGATGATCCACCACTGCCAACCTGTAATCAAGGAGCATCAATCCTCACCACTGGTACCTGTGGGGGGAACGTTCACTGGGAGGATAACAAGTACACACACAGTATTTCCAGATGCAGCTCGCTGCAACAAGTGTAATTTCCCTTAAGAGCACATGCAGACCTCAGTCAGTACAGGGCTTGTTTCCCCCTCTTTCTCCAGGTCCCCAACAGGACTCCCCACTGACACAGCTATAGAGTTGAGAGCTCAGCTGAGTGACCAAGCCAAGACCTTCAGCACCCTCTCTGTCCAACCAGTGCTTCATGTCCCTGCCCAAGTAGCTGACACACATGCTCTTTGAGATTTGATCTACACATGCACACACCTGGGAAAGGCTGACACAGGTTTACTAGCTATGCCACAAAAAATGAGATGATAGCAAACATCCAAACCAACTAGAACCAAAGTCCAAAGGTTTGCTGGAGTGCCAAATAAGGGCCCGAGTCCGAAATAAAACCAATAAATAGTTTATTGCCACAAGTCAAACGAGAGAATGTGCTGAAGCACAAAACACATAAATGCTGACAATTAAAAATTGCCCCTATTCTGGGAAAAGACCAATTTATAGCTTCAGAAACACAAAGTAATATTACAAGTTTTATGAATTGGGATGAGGCTAGTTATATTATGGATTTTACTGGGGATTCTGGGGTAATTAAGCGGATTATTAACAAGGAATGGGATAGATTTAAGGAATTTTCTGACCTGGACATTTTATTTAAACAACCTTTAAAATTTACATACAGAAAGGATAGAAATATCAAGAATCTATCTGAGTTTTGGGGTGGCCTGATCCAGCAAGGTAGACAAGGAAAAATGGGAACCATTAAATGTGGGACCTGTTCACAGTGTTCGCATATACATAACAATGCTTTTATTGAGATACAAAGTAGGAATAGGAAAATCATGAGCACATGTTTCTCTAACTGCAACACATGTGGTGTGGTTTATTTGGTTACCTGCCAGAGTTGTAACTCATTTTATGTAGGGAAGATAGAAAGAAAATTAAAATTGAGAATTTATAAGCATTTCTATGAAATTAGAAAGAAAACCTGAATAATGCGTTATTCCATCACAAGTTAGTATGTGAACAGGCCTCTTACATTTTTTTGTATTGGAGGTCGTACCCAAAGAGATCAGAGGGGGAATGTGGGAGGCCAAACTAGAATAGCGGGAGTTATTTTGGCGGATTATTTTGGAAGCCACAAAAAGTCCAGGTTTGAATGATATGCTTTCTATTCTTCCAGTCCTTAAACTGAGCTGCTAAATTGTAATTTTTTATTAAGCCACAAGATGGCAGTCTTGTATTTTTAATGTGTTCAAAGTTTCAAAAGCTAACAGCATTTATTTATTCACCATTTTAAACATCTTTTAAACCTTCTTATATATGGAAACGTTCATTATTAATTTTTGTTAATGTTTTGTCATGAAATACTATATGGTGTATGTAAACCAAACATTTATTTAACATTTTAAAGTTTTTAAAAGTTTTTTTATGGGTATGCAAAAAAGATCTCAGATTGAATTTTTATGATTTTTCAAAGCGTGAATTTCATTGGTCATAGGCTTTAACAACGATTGGTTTAAGTTCTAATAGCCACACATATAAATACTTAGTTCAATCACTAGGGGGTATTTGCATCTGATGAAGGTGTACGAAAACGTATTTTTAATTGTCAGTGTTTATGTGTTTTGTGCTTCAGCACGTTCTCTTGTTTGACTTGTGGCAATAAACTATTTACTGGTTTTATTTTGGACTTGGGCCCTTATTTGGCACTCCAGCGAACCTTTGGACTTTACTAGCTATGCCCCCTTCTGCCCAGACTATAAGGTAGTTACCACTGCCACCAGTCACTACTTGTCAACTACTTTAGAGCCCTAAACAACGGATGTCCAAGTTTACTGTGTAATACTAATACTCATGCAAATGGTAGTTTGACCAAGAGCAAGGCTATTAGGAGTGCCCCACACAGTGTATTTCTGACTGTATCTAAGAGAATTACTATACCTTGGCAATTTACTTAGAGCAAGGCAGATGTTGTGAATGGTGTTTTTTCTTGTTGTCAGGTCCAAGACAGAATGCAGAATGCACTGTTTCACTAACAGACTTCTCAAAATTATATCCAAAATATTACTGCTGAGATAGCTTGCAGAATGGCATACTTTCAGGTCATCTGACTACTAGTACCCACAAAACCCCCATTGCTGAAGCTGGCAGTATTTAGCATCTACCTGTAAAAATACTCATACAAGGGCTTTTGCTCAGATCTTTGGCAGGTGATGGAGGCCAAAAAACAATTGCATTCCTTCATGCTTCCAAAGTAGCAATAATTCATCCCACAGACAATACAGAAAGCTTCCTAGTACAGACTTTGTTTCTCTAGCTGCACTGAAACATCTTTATAGACTAGCCTATAAAGTAATTTAATTTCATATATTTTTTCTAAAGTTTGCTGCACTGAGGAGGTTAACCCTCCAGTTTTCTATGTTAAAACAGATACATTTAAACAGTTACAAAAGTGTAGTGCATGTACATTTCTGTTCTCTTCCAGCAGGACACACTGTGGTTACATTTTAAGCACAAGCACTTTACAATTACCTTTTCAATGCAAACATCTGTAAAGAGCAGTTTGATATACATATGACTTGCAGTCCTAATACATTTGTAACACAAGCATCTTATATAAATTAGTTTGATATTCACAAATGACATATAATTACTTACAAAATTCCAGCTAGCTGTGCTGGCAGTACCTCCTTTTGTCACACTTCTTCCCCCCTCCAAAGACTCAATCTAGTTTTTCAACTGACCCTTGAGAAATGTTGCTTGAGAGGGATGAGCCTATCTGGGAATACATTACCCCATACCCTGTCTTGACAGCCCAACTGCATTGGCATTGCTATCCCAACTGTGGTGCTGTACTGTCATATCATATGCCTGCAACCCTATGCTCCACCTTAGTAGCTTGGCATTTTGATGGCTGGCTCCCTGTAGCCATATATCTCCCTCAGACCCCTCCTATCTTTTACTGCAAATACTTAACATCAGGGCTTCCCTGTCATGGTAAGGATTCAACATGTTAACATGGTACAGTGTGCGCTCCTGCCTAGCAGTTCTGCCTGCAGCTTGTTGTGTGTGACAGGAATGAGAACCATAACCTGCTGTCCCAATTCATACTCTTTGGCTAGAGCATTCCTGTCATACTAGATCTTTTTCTGCTGTTGGGCTCCTGCCAGATTCTCCTGGGCCAAGCCCATGAGTTCCCTGAGCCTTGTCTTGAGGTTTAGGGCATATGCCACAAAAGACTCCTTGTGGGATTCACACACACACACCCTCCCACTCATCGCAAAACAAATCTAAAAGTCTCCTCACCCTATGCCCATATAGCAACTCAAAAGGTGAGAAACCTGTGGCTTCCTGGGGCACCTCTCTCTAAGCAAACAACAGATGGGGGCAAATATTTGTCCCACTCCCTCTTAAACTGGTCTGCAAATGCCCGTAGCATGGTCTTAAGTGTGGAGTTTAACCTCTCCACCAGACCATTAATCTGGGGGTGGTAGGGGTGAACTTTAGGTGCTTCACCCCACAGTGCTTCCATAGACAAGCCAGCAGGTCTGACATGAAATTGGCACCTCTGTCAGTCAGTATTTCTTTAGTGAAAACTATCCTGCTGAAAATCTCTAACAAAGCATTTGCCACCTTTTCTGCCTCAATGGAGGACAGAGCTACCACCTCAGGGTTATCTGGTAGCATAATCTACTACCACTAGGCTATACCACTTCCCTGTGGAACTTGGGGTACTCAGAGGCCCCACAATATGCATAGCTACCCTCTGAAATGGTTCCTCAATCACAGGCAAAGGCATCAAAAGAGCTTTCACCTTGTCTCCTGCCTTGCCTACTTTTTGGCACTGCTCACAGGTCCTGCAGTGCCCTGTTACATCCCTGGAAATCCCAGGTCAATAAATGTCCTGCATAATATGTCTCTTTGTACTCTTTGTGCCCATATGACCTGCAAAGAAAATGTCATGGGCTATGGCTAAAATTGCCAGATGGTAGGCTCTGGGCACTACCAACTGCTGTATTCTCTCACCCTCTAGCCCACCCTCAGGGGTCCACTCTCTATACAGTGACCCTTTGTCCCAGTATACAGATTCCCCCTTCCATTGAGAATCAGATGCCTCCCTAGCTACCTCCCTCAAGCCTTGTAATGTAGGGTCTTTGTAACCCTTCCCAGCTCCCCTTCCACAGGAAGTCTGGTACCCTCTGTTGGGAGTACCTCTACTATTCACCTTTGCCCTTGCAGTCACTCTGTCCAAGGGAACATCAGTACCCACTAGCAGCTGTGCATCACCTTCAGTCTCACTGCTACAGGGTAGCTCCCTCTGTGAAGTAACCACCTCACCAGTCTTGGCTTCAAGTGTGCAGTCTGTCTGGGTGTCCCCAGGCTACCAGACCCACATGCCTGTTTCTAAGCCTGACTGCATGTAACTGCATGCACACAACATACTGCATTACCAAAATCATTCCCTATCAGGGCATCTGCAGGGATATCCTCAAATGCACCTACTTGCTTGCTTTCTTTTCCACTCTCCCAGTTAAAGTGAACCCTAGCCAAAGGTATCTGGAATGGGCTCCCTCCTAAAGCTCTGACTGGAGTAGACTGCTCAAGCAAGTGGTGCTCCTCGTTAACCATTGCAGCCTTCACAATGGTTAGATCAGAGGCTGAGTCTCTCTTAGCAGTGGCCTGTTTCCCATCTACTAAGATAGGACATAACCTCTTGTGGTAGTTTGGTAGCCCTGTTGTCTCCAGACAACTTACCACTGTCATTCTGTTATTCCCACTTGCTGGCTCCTCGACCTTTTGTTTCCCACCTTGCCTCTGTAGACATCTCTATGTTACATGGCCCCACTGGTTAAATTGAAAACATTTAACCCTTGATCCTGGCCATGTACCTGAACTAGTGGCTTCCCCTGTTACTGGCAGACTCTGTTAGGGCAGTTTAAGCTGCCTACCATGGGTTCCCTTAGACCCATGTGCAGCACTGGGTATCCCTTTCCTGTGCAGTGATGCCCTGCTTGCTAGGTATAGGTCTCCCTTTTTTCCCCCAACTCATCTGCAGTATTACATTCTCTATCTGCCAACCATACTCTCATATCCTCAGGCAAAGTGCTAAGGGCTTGTTCTCTCACCAAATTGTCTGCCAGCCCTTCAAAAGTGGTGACCTGACACCCACTCACCCACCTATGAAAATAAGTGCTTAACTCAGCAACATAATCACACACACTTTCATCTGTCTTGTGTATATGCTCACAAAACATTTTTCTATAAGCTTCAGGTGTTAACTTAAAACACTCTAATACGCATTTCTTTACTTGGTTATAGTCTAGACAATCAATATCAGACAATTTAGAAACAGCAGTTACAGCTTTACCATGGAGTAAGGGAGTCAGGAACTATACCCAGAGCCCTTGGTCAACATTATACTGTTTACAAACCCTTTCAAACATATGAATAAAACTATCAAAATTATCACTCACTCTAAATTGTGGAGAAATTTACTGATCTTTACTGCTTCTGGCATCTGTTTATTCCCTTCCCCATTACCTCCATGACCCGGGCTAAGACTCAGCATCCCTTTTTCATGTTGCCTCTGCCTCTCATTTTCTTCAGCTTCCAAATATCTCAGTTTCTCTGCTGATTCTAATACCATCTGTTTCTCCTTTTCATCAGCCTCCAAATGCTATAGTTTCTCTGCTGATTCTAGTTACAAACATTTGGCCTCCAGTTCAAGTCTCTTTAACTTCAGATTAATTTTTAAGGACTCTGAGGAAAATTTCAACTGTCCATTTTCTGAGAGCTATACAACCCCAAGGCCAGTCATTGCTGCTCTGTGATGCAGTTGTGACTAAGGCTGCAAAAATTTCCCCTTTAGTCAGGTTGGCATACACCAGTCCTTTGGCTTGGCACATCTCAGCCAACTAGCTCCTTTTCAGCTTGCCATAATCCTCTGCTGACATCCTTGCCTGCTCTCCCTGACTAACTAAGCTAACAAAATAAAAAAATAAAACTATTGTGATATGAAACTCTGAATGTCTACCATGTGGCTGCTTGAAAGTACAAACATCTTCTTTAGTGACCACTGTTTACAGGCTACAGCAGGTCAATATCCACACCACTGAATCCCAGTACGTGATGTGGTGATCGCACCACTGCCAGCCAATTAATATGTGATGACCCACCACTGCCAACCAGTAATTTAGGAGCCTCAGTACTCATCACTGTCACCTGTGGAGAGACATTCACTGGGAGCATAGCAAGTACGTACACAGTATTTCCAGATACAGCTCTCTGGAACAAGTATAATTTCCCTTAAGAACACTCAGAGACCACACTCAGTTTGGGGCTGGTTTCTCCCTCTTTCTCCAGATCCCCAATAGGGCTCCTCAATGGCACAGCTATAGAGTTGAGACCTCAGCTGAGTGACCAAATCAAGACCT
Organism: Protopterus annectens; assembly: GCF_019279795.1. NCBI lineage: Eukaryota > Metazoa > Chordata > Ceratodontiformes > Protopteridae > Protopterus > Protopterus annectens. The sequence continues at coordinate 1,179,018,712 of NC_056746.1, read as the reverse complement.
CCAGTAACCTCTCTGTCCAGCCAGTGCTTCGTGTCCCAGCCTAAGCAGCTGACACACACACACACACACACACACACACACACACACACACACACACACACACACACCTGGGAAAGGCTGGCACAGGTTTACTAACTATGCCCCCTTCTGCCCAGACTATAAGGTAGTTACCACTGCCAGTCGCTCCTTATCAGCTACTTTAGGGCCCTTAAAGGATGTCCAATCCCTCTAATACTAATACTCATACAAATGGTATATTGACCAAGAGCAAGGCTCTTAGGAGTGGCCCACACAGTGTCACCAACTAAATATGCAAGTACTTTCAAAATTTAAATATCTCTACACGGATCAGCCACAATGACAGGTTTAAATATATTTAATAATAAATAAAGGAAAAAGACAATATTAAATATATATTCACAGTGACATCAGAGTTGAAAATCACAGGAAATATTTCAAACAAGATTGTAGGACAGTCTCAAATAAATTAAAAATAATATCTAAACTAAGCTTCACTATATTCCTGACTGTATCTAAGAAAATTACTACACCCTAGCAACTTACTTACAGCAAGGCAAATGTGGTGAATGGTGCTTCTTGTTGTTGCCAGGTCCAAGGCAAAATGTAGAATGCACTGTCTCGCTAAGAGACTTCTCAAAATATCTAAATATTACTCCTCGGATGGCTTGCAGAATGACGTAATTTCTGGTCATCTGACTTCTAGTTCCCAGGCAAAACCCCCATTGCTGAACCTGACAGTATTTATTATCTACTGTACCTGTAAAAATACTCATACAAAGGCTTTTGCACAGATCTTTGACAGGCATTAGAAGTCATAAAACAATTGCATTCCTTAATGCTTCCAAAGTAGCAATTAGTTCACCCCAAAGACAACACAGAAAGCTTCCTAGTAAAGACTTTGTGGCTGCATTGAAGCATCTTTATGGCCTAGTATACAAAGTAATTTAATTTCAAATATTTTTCTAAAGTTTGCTGGACTGAACTGAGGTTAACCCTTCTGTTTCCTCTGTTAAAACAGATACATTTAAACAGTTACAATAGTGCACGTACACTTCTGTTCTCTTCCAGTAGGGCACACTGTGATTACATTTTAAGCACAAGCACTTTACAAATACCCTTTCAATGCAAACATCTGTAAAGAGCAATTTGATATACACATGACATAAAGTCCTAATACATTTGTAACACAAGCATCTTATATAAATTAGTTTTATATTCACAAATGACATATAACTATTTACAAAATTCAATCTAGCTGTGCTGGCAATACCTCTTTTTGTCATAGCACATATAAAACAATATGATTTAATAAATTTTAAAGCAGTAATTAATGACAAAAATACAATGTGTTAGTGATGTGGAAGAAAACAAAAGCAATGGCTGGAAACCCACACAAAGACAAGACAGGCAGATTCCACAGAACCCATCCCAGACAGTAATTGAACTGGAGGCCTGCTAGAGCTGATGGCACCTTTCTTCTCAACACTCTAACGTATAAATTAACTAATAAAAATTATTATTCCCTCATTTAAGAAAAACAAGCTAATAATAAAGAACACCTAATCACTTAGAAAGCAGGATTCTATCCAACAAATATGATCTCATTTCACTAGCTGTCATTGTAAAAGTGTTTTTAAAATAAATGCCCTAGTTGCCTAGAATGGTATAGAAATGAGCATAACTAATATAAATTATCTTTCCTTGTTTAAGATCAGTTACAGTTTTCAAAGGAATATAAATGTGACTCCTTTTGGGACTTGAGATAAGCAAGTTTGTTTTCTTACATTATGTAACAAAAGCACACCTTTGTGTGCACCCCTTATCTCATTCACTCCTATCGTATCTTTTCTGTATGCTTCTGTTTAATACTTACAGCTTCTTATGACATCCTGACATTTTTGGGAGCTTGCTTCTTTAACTAAGTAATTTACTGGTTAATAATGGGCAACATAAGAAAAGGAAAAAGTACAAGTAACCAGTGCGGTAGCATTGTTAAATCACAGCAAGAGGCTGTTCGGTTAGATTCTTGACTGGGCTGCCTTCTGTGTGGAGTCTTCATGTCCTCCCTGCATTCATATGGGTTTCCTCTGGGTGCTCCAGTTTCCTCCCATCTTATAAAGACATGCATCTGGAGCATTTCTCCCCAGGTCTCCGCTGAAAATTGGCTTCGTTCCAAGTTGGACTTTCCTGGTTAACAAATATTAAAATAAAAAATAAAAACCAAATGACAGTAAGCTTGTTAATCAAGGAGATTTTGTAGTAGATATATTAATTAATGACTTTTTATTCATATTTGCATCTTGAGGGGCACTGTGTAAAATAATTTGATGTGACGCAAACAAATACATTGTCACTATTCTTGTATAGCACATTATATTACTAGTAATTATGAAGTCATGTAATGTTTCCATGTGTACATAAATATTTCCAAAACCAAGTGGCTTGCAAACTATTGGACAGCATCAGGTGAAACATTAGACGCTGAAGAAAATTGTCATTAGTATTTGCACTGCAATTTTTGCATCTTGAGAGAGTTTTTGAGGTATTCAGAAACTGTGCTCTTCATTGGCAGAACAGTGAGGTCAGCATTAATGATTCAGACACATAGCTCAGTTGCACTAGCATGGAATATAGCACAGTGTGCATCTAATGCAAATAAAATGCAAGCTAGTGTCATACTAATGAGAACTACTACATATGCAAATAACAGCAAACATGGTGCACAATGCAAAAATGTCAAAATAGCATGATGAGTTTCAGCAATCATCTTTACAGTACACCAGCATTCCTCAGTGAATAGGTTTATAACTTGAGCAAAGGTTCTACAAGTTGCATCTATTTTAGTAACTCAGCATTTGTTAGTAGCTGCTTTGGAAGCCAGAATCCAAGGTGTTGCGCACTACTGACATCCTCCTCACAAAAGGGTCCATCAGCAGCTGACACAGTATAGTTAACCACTGCTGTGTAGACAGATATATTGTACAGGAGCTGGTTGACTGGTGCCATTCTCACTTGAGATAAAGATGGTTCTATGAAATACCTACCTCACTGGACAAGGTTTGTGTAGTATTAACCATTTTTGATATAGGAAACTGTCAACATCCAACTGAGGGCATAAACTTTTTCAGGCCTCAGTCTCACAAATCCTTAACCAGTTCCTAAGAAATTATTCTGTTTCATGTGGAAGAACAGAAATGGTTCCCATGGACAGCAGAGGAAAAAACTGCACTGTGTGCATTCTATGATGTCCCATTTCCATGAGGTCTTGGGGGCCACTGACTGTACCCACATTGCCATCAAGACCCCACCTGGGCCTCTTAAAATCCTAGTACATCAAATGGAAGGGATTTTAATTCATCTACCAGGTGGTATGCAATGCACAGAACATTATATGCAATGTGTCTTTTCACTATCCAGGCAGTTCCCATGACTGTTACCATTTAGCACATCTAACCTCTAACTGCATTTCTTGTGAGGTGACTTTCCCCAGGATCATCTAGATATTAGGTGTGCACATTGTCAACCACAGAGCTCATGATGGGTCAGTCACATGCATATAGGCAGCAGACTACTTATAATGGAATTTGCTGTTGCGTGTTACAGGTGGTACTGCATATAGCTTAGAGTCATTGCCGACTATCCCATCGGCAGACCACAGACAGAGGAGGATAAAGAGTACAACATGTGGGATGGTGTCAAATGTGTTTGGAGTGATGAAAGTTCATCCTTTCCTAAACACAAGTGATGCAGCTCGATCATCCTAGTTTTCTGCAGGCTCCTCCACTATGAGTAGAGGAATGTTTCCTCCACTGTTGATGTTGCTCTCAGTACCACAATATCCTCTGACTGTACCATGTGCCCAAAACCATCATTAGCAGCATCTACATATGTGCTGACATGTAGTGCTGGATTCTCTTTCAGTGGAAACTGTAAAAGCATACAGATGACCTAACCATGTATAAATGAATAAATGTGTGACCGATCACCTTGCATCAGACAGCTGCATACCAAGATTATATGTAACCTATGATAACATACATACCTGTTGGTTCAGGATGCATCTGTTGCTGTTCTGCTGTCCCTATGTGATAGAAATGTAGTATTTTATGTGTAATGATGCTGTGCAGAGGTGATCATTGCAATAGTATGTTACATAACTCACAAGGTACATTAACCACAGATATATGGGCAGTTGTAATTTATGTTGTAGGTGTTTATAGCTGAAACCCAAATGTACCTGTGTGACATTTGAGCACATGGTGAAATCTGCTTATATCAGGTGGATGTGCTGCGAATATCCTGCCTGATTGACATTTGTCACTATCACCCAGGACATTCCCAACAGACACTCAAGCAGTCCAGCTTCCACTCCACCACCTTGTATCTGTGTCTGATCAGTTTCTCTACTGATAGTTATTAATAACTGCTCCATCTTTGCCAGATGGCGATGTCTTATGGAAGCAGACCCGTCCGCAGCTATGTCTTGTGCCCCTTTGTTTGTATGGAATATCATGTTGGTAACCCTCCAATCCACCTGCAGCATTGTACAGTTGTGTCCTCCCACCACATTTATTTGCTCACCACTTTATGCCATACCAGTTTGCTGAAGGCTTTATTCACCTTATCCATCTCCAGAATTTTCCTGTCATAGGTGCATAGGGCCTGCAGCAGAACATCTGTCTCCACTGAAATTTTCCTTGAAGTGACATTCTTTTGGCATTCATGATAGCTCCATTACAGCTGTGGACACACACATGTGGATCAGTGCTTGTATATAGCACAGTCCATCTTGGACAACACTGCTGACCCCATTGCCTCCTATGGTAGGTACTGTGTTGTGCAATGTAATGATGTAACTACTGCAACACTGCCAGATTGTGTTATGTATCAATATGTGATCCACATGCACTGCCACTTGCTGCAGTGACTGCAGCACAATGTTTGCCCATAGAACTGCAAGGCCAGCCTCTTCCATGTGGGGTATGCAATGTACCCTCTCAGTGCTCCCCTCAGATCCCCATCTCCTACTGTCATACATACTCCCATGGCCTGTTCAGTTGTCACCTCAAAGGGCTACAACCTATTGAACAGTTGGGCATGGATGGATGTCCCCTTACCATGTGAACAGTGACCATTCTGCCTGAACCCTGTGGCCCCCAGTACTGCATCATTTCCTGCCTGTTCCCTGTACCCTATTTTGGCTACCCCAATACAGTCTGGCATATCTCTGCCAGGAATGAATCAATACACTTCAGATGTCTCATTGTGATCAAATGAAAGAAAAAAAATAAAATGTAAGGCATTACCCCACACACACACACACACACTCACACAGACACAATGGCTCTTTACTTTAACTGATTTTGTGGTATAGTGCTTCACTGTGCCTTCTCGTGCCATTATTTTCTGGGGAATCTCTCAAGATTAATGTCAGTCAATAATGGCAGACAAGAGTTTTGTATTTCTATATGTGTAATGCATCCATGCTGAACTGTCACTGTCCTCTCCTTCTTATGCTCTATCTCTCTCTCTCTCTCTCACACACACACACACACACACACACACACACACACACACACACACACACACACACACCAAAGATTAAAGTCAGTCAGTAATGTCAGACTTCACACACACACACACACACACACACACACACACACACACACACACACACACACACACACACTCTTACTTTTTTTCCTTTTATATACTTTTTATTTTAAATTTTCACTCACTAAATAGCAAATTTCTGCTTAGTGAACATAAAAATGGTATCAGTTTGCTTTCTTCTGTCCAAGCTTCATGGCACCATAACATGCTATTGTGAAGAGGCAGACTTGTTTTTTAGTGCTCATTACCACCATGATATAGAACATTCATTGTCCAATCAGGCTGGTGATGCACAGGTCTCTCATTCTCTCTATAGAAATAAACAAAAGTAATTTGTAAAGGGCATGTGTCTGATCTGTGTAGAGGACTGATGAAGAAAAGATGACCCTATCACTGTAGTTCCCCTACTGTTCAGATTGTAAGACTTCTACAGTTCACAAGACTTCGAAAAGTATTGTATTATATCCTAAGTTGCCACCAGAAGGAAAATGTGTCTAGTCTGCTTCAGTGTTGCAGAGTGTCCAGGGCTGCTGCCCTCCACTTTTCTCTCTTTTTACTCCAGTATCTCAAGCTGTTTTTTATTGTTCTGAGCACCCAACCTTCTGTCTTTCCCCACATTAGACTCTGTACTTGTAACAGCTTCCCCTTGTTTTCTCCAGCGAACACATTCTTGGAATCTTTAGTCTACCCTAGTAATTATTTACTTAATTGTTTGTTTGTCTTTGTTCACCAGGAAAGTCCATCTGGGCAGAGCAAATTTTCAGAGGAGGGACAGGGAGAAAAGCTCCATCACAATACATTTATATTAACAAGAGAATTTCAGACAGTTCTGAGGGCAAATAGTTTCATTTCTCAGAAAAAAAAAAACAAATATATTACAAGACAGGTATATACAGTAAAGTATTTACATCAGCAATTATAAGTCTGTACACTTCTTCTACCTCTAAAATCTTGCAGGAAGTAAATTGATTGATACTGTAGAATGGAAAATATTGTTATAAAGAAGTTTAGTGTTTATACATTTCAGTAAAGAAAGGTTTGTAAGGAGTTCAAGATACGAAATTAAGTTATACAATTATGCAGGCAGGGAGATATTAATATTATACAGGAGGATAGTGGTAATAGCTTATGACTGAGAGCATGGTATAGGATTAGTTCTATTTGGGCTGGCTGTTTCAAACTGGTGTACCTAGAAGGTTTATAACTTAGGTATACAGGAGATGCATGAGAGGGGTAAAACAGTGGATGGGGCAGTCAGAAAAAAGAAAAAAGCAAGATGAGCAGTGTTGTTTAAGATGGGGATGAAGAGGGGTGTATTTATTTAAGTGCAGGAGGGAAAGTTGTTATAGGTATAATTATTGAAGTAGTGGAAGGCAAAAAGTTAGTGGTAAACAATAAGAAGTCTCTGATTTTACTAGCTGTCTCAACCTGGTGATGAACATGAGCATTGTCTATATTGTCTTAGTGGTACTTTAAATCAGTTCTGTTTTCTTTACCTTAAAGGATGTCAGGAACTGCATATAGTATGATAGGTAAGTGTGAACAAGTGCTCTGTATAGTAATGGAATGACCTCGGCTTCCTTCTGGTCACAGTGAAAAGTAATACGGACATTGTAAGGGCATGCATACTTCACAGAGAAGATACAGCAGTTACTAATAAAAACACATAACCAGAAGCAGTGTCTTATTGTCTTAAATATGGTATGAACATTTAGGAGACCTCTGCAGTGATGCTGCTCCTGCAACAGCTGGGTAGTGCTTAGATCAGGCTTGCCCACATGAAAGTAGACATACCTTCTGAGTAGTATCGTTGTAGGTGGAGCCGGTTCTGGTGTAGTGCACTTTGAATCATACACCCACCCATATTACTGTTAAACTGCTGATTACCATACACTAATGCTGCCTACAATGTGCTGTAACATTATCAACTTAACGGTGGGGAGCTTAACAAACTGTCTCTGCATTGAGAATACATTTTGTAGTTGTGTACCCCTGTACATAAGCCCTGTGCAGTCTGCATGTCTCTGAACTTCACCTTAAGTGTACTCCAGCTCAGCTGCAGGAACTGCTACAGCTAAGAAGTCCTTAGGATGAACCAGACCTTGCCAAGCAACATGTGTCTCAGCATGAACTATCTCATGATGTTACACCTGGAAGAAAGATAAACATTTCACTAAAATGTAATAATTTTTAGTCACCAGATTTGTGTGCTTCATGAAGTTTATAGTTCACTTTTTACAAACATGCCATTACTAATTATCCTATCAGCTACTTGTTCTATGTTACTGCAAGTCAGGATATATTTACTTTGCTATTTCCTGCATTAGAAGAAAAGAGAAACTGAAACAAATGCAGGGAGGCCAAAGGGCAGCTGCTTAAATTATTTTTACTGTAAACCATAAATCTGGCAGAAGCTTAGCGATTAGAACATAAGGTGTAAAACTACTACATATCCTTTTAAGTATTTAATCCTATTCGTTACTTTTGATGAGTAATACTTGACCACCACGAGAGATGTACAGTTGAGACACTGACATTCTTTACCATGTATTGCTACTAATTCTTGTTTTGCTTCCCTTAATGTATTTACAAACATATCAAGACAACAGAAGGAGATCAAGGGTATAGCTTGTCTAAGGATGTCTCCTTTTCAAACCTACCATTTGCTTTCCTCATCTATTCCATGGTTCTTCAGACTTATGTTTGGTTCTGAGCTCCATACTCCAATCTAGAATCCCGTTCCACTGCCCCATTGTTTTTACACTCTTGTCAGTGAACTAATTCCTTATCTCTTTTCTAATATTAGTCTCTTCTGTTTGCCACCATCGATCCCTTGTTCCACTTATGTCCTTCCTCCTGAGTTCCACACTTCCAGCATTTCTCTTGGTACCTTTTTTAACTGCAGCACCTCAGCTTTTCTTTCATTCATTATTTTGCTTCATCTTTTAGTTTATCATGATAGCTTCCTCACTCCATTCTTTTGTCATCTTAGTGATCATTTAAGTATCCCTTCCAACAGTGCTGCTTTCTTTGCCTGCAGAGTTTCTGCTACTGCATAGAACAATCTAGATGGTGGTATACAAGTGCTCGGTATAGTGGTACTATAACATGGCTTTCCTGACTTCCACTCTGTAACTGTATATTACTACATCTTACTGGCTTTGCCACAAGTTTCAACTTGCCCTAGGTGATTCATCTGTGGAATTACTGTAACATCCAAATCAACTTTTCTGCCTCTGTAGTACTGCTTTTCCAATTTTGATTCCAAAATACAATCACCTTGCATTTCCCTGCATTGAGTTCTAAATGATTTCCATCCCTCTATCCAGCTATTTCATTGTATGTATACATTTGCATAGGTAAAAATCTGTATGAATTGGACTTATATTAGCCAGCTTAACATACACATATATATATATATATATATATATATATATATATATATATATATATATATATATAAAGTTTGCACACCCCTTTTAAAATGCCAGGTTTTTGTGATATAAAAAATGAGACCACAAAAAATAATTTCAAAACTTTTCACACCTTTAATTTGACCTATAACCTGTACAATTCAACTAAAAACAAACAAATCTTTTAGGGGGAAAATATCATAAATGTACAATACGCTGGTTGCATAAGTGTGCACACCTTTAAACTAATACTTTGTAGAAGTACCTTTTGATTTTATTACAGCATTCAGTCTTCTTGGGAACACACCTGCCATCAATTAAGGAGACTCTGATTAAACCCAAATAAAGTGCAGCTGTCCTAATAGGATTTTCCTGACATTTACGCAGCAAAAGTCATGGTTTGCAGAAAGCTTACAAAGCATTAAAGGGACCTCATTGTTGAAAGGTATTGGTCAGGGGAAAGGTACAAAAAAATTTCCATGGCATTGGATATACCATGGAACATAGTGAAGACAGTCACTCAGGAAAGCTTCTGGAGCCACATATGACCAGTTTACCCTCTTGCAAAACACCCATATTAATTTAATTCCTCATTATCTTGTTCCTCTTCTTCTTTCGGCTGCTCCCATTAGGGGTTGCCACAGCAGATCAACTGTTTCCATTTCTTCCTGTCCTCATCATCATGCCCTGTCAACACCAACCACCTGCATGTCCTCTCTCACCACATCCATAAACCTGATCTTAGGCCTTCCTCTTTTCCTGTTACCTGGCAGCTTTATCCTTAGCATCTTTTTCCCAATATACTCTGCATCCCTCCTCAGCACTTGTCCAAACCAACGTTATCTTGCCTCTCTGGCTTTGTCACCAAACCTTCCAACCTGGGATGACCCTCTAATATACTTATTCCTAATTCTGTCCATCCTCGTCACACCCAGTGCAAATCTTAACATCTTCAACTCTGCCACATCAAGCTCTGACTCCTGCCTTTTTGTCAGTGCCACTGTCTCCAACCCATATAACATAGCTGGTCTCACTACCCTCTAGCAGACCTTCCCTTTCACTCTTACTGGTATCACAAATCACTCCTGACACTCTTCTCCACCCACTCCATCCTACCTGTACTCTCTTCTTCACCTCTCTTCCACACTCACCATTACTCATCCACCTTTGCCACCTCTATTCGCTGCATCCTCACCATTCCTCTGTCCTCCGTCTCATTCACACACACATATTCTGTCTTAGTCCTGCTGACCTTCATTCCTCTTCTCTCTAGAGCATATCTCCACCTCTCCAGGGTCTCCTCCACCTGTTCCCTACTCTCACTACAGATCACAATGTCATCTGCAAACATCACAGTCCACGGGGACTCCTGTCTGATCTCGTCTGTCAACCTGTCCATCACCAGTGCAAATAAGCAAGGGCTCAGAGCTGATCCTTGATATAATCTCACCTCCACCTTAAATGCATCTGTCACTCCCGCTGCATATCTCACCGCTGTTGCACCACCCTCGTACATATCCCATACCACTCTTACAAACTTCTCTGACACTCCCGACTTCCTCATACAATACCACAACTCCTCTCTAGGCACCCTGTCATATGCTTTCTCTAAGTCTACAAAGACACAATGCACCTCCTTCTGACTTTTACCTTTAATGTGACTGATTCCAAAAACAGACAAAAAAATAACAAAGAATAAAGAAAAGAAAAAAAAGGAAAGAAAGTTTCAATGTGATTGCTTCTGTCATTTACTTTTTTAAGCAATCCAAAGCTCTTATCCTAATATGTAGTCCAGCACCACTTCACATGATTAAGGGTATTCATTAAAAACAAAAAAAAGCATACTGTGTTAAGTGAAACACCATGGTGAGTGGAGATATCCTGGGAATGGGTGATTCAGAAGGACACAGTATGGCCACCTTAGCAGGTAAAATAGCATATTATGCATTGCATGCAAATAACCCCATATTACCATACAAATTAGTGTTAATATGTTAATGAGTGTTTATGTAAGATCTAACTTGCTATGGGAACCTTTTAGCATCCAACTGAAGACACTCTAGACGTTTTTCAGGCCTAGGTTCAGGAATCTTGCATCTATCTCTAGATGGTGATGCTACTGCATATGGAGGAGCATATTTGGTTTCCACAGACGACAGAGCAGAAAAACACAACTATATGTGCATTCATCAACATAGCTCATTTCCTTGCAGTCCTGGGGTCCATCAACTGCAGCTATATTACTACTGAGCCCCTACCTGTTCCATGTGGCATCTGGATTGTATATCAACTGGAAGGGCTTCTTCTCCATCAACTGCCAGGTGGTGTGCAGTATGCACAGTATTATACAGAATGTGTTTGTGCAACATCCAAGCAGTTGCAATGGTTTCCGAATCTGGCAGATGGACTTTCTACATAGTTATCTTGTTCTAAGGTTTGCACATTGCCAAACCTTGAGCCCAAGAAGGTTTAGTCTCTTGAACTAAAGCAGCCAACCAATCAAAATGCTGTCTCCCAGGCAAATAACAGCAAACATGGTGCACAATGCAAAAATGTCAAAATAGCATGATGAGTTTCAGCAATCATCTTTACAGTACACCAGCATTCCTCAGTGAATAGGTTTATAACTTGAGCAAAGGTTCTACAAGTTGCATCTATTTTAGTAACTCAGCATTTGTTAGTAGCTGCTTTGGAAGCCAGAATCCAAGGTGTTGAGCACTACTGACGTCCTCCTCACAAAAGGGTCCACCAGCAGCTGACATAGTATAGTTAACCACTGCTGTGTAGACAGATATATTGTACAGGAGCTGGTTGACTGGTGCCATTCTCACTTGAGATAAAGATGTTTGTATGAAATACCTACCTCACTGGACAAGAAGGTTTGTGTAGTATTAACCATTTTTGATATAGGAAACTGTCAACATCCAACTGAGGACATAACAAACATTTTCAGGCCTCAGTCTCACAAATCCTTAACCAGTTCAGAAGAAATTATTCTGATTCGTGTGGAAGAACAGAAATGGTTCCCATGGACAGCAGAGGAAAAAACTGTACTGTGTGCATTCTATGATGTCCCATTTCCATGAGGTCTTGGGGGCCACTGACTGTACCCACATTGCCATCAAGACCCCACCTGGGCCTCTTAAAATCCTAGTACATCAAATGGAAGGGATTTTAATTCATCTACCAGGTGGTATGCAATGCACAGAACATTATATGCAATGTGTCTTTTCACTATCCAGGCAGTTCCCATGATTGTTACCATTTAGCACATCTAACCTCTAACAGCATTTCTTGTGAGGGGACTTTCCCCAGGATCATCTAGATATTAGGTGTGCACATTGTCAACCACAGAGCTCATGACGGGTCAGTCACATGAATATAGGTAGCAGACTACTTATAATGGAATTTGCTGTTGTGTGTTACAGATGGTACTGCATATAGCTTAGAGTCATGGCCGACTATCCCATCGACAGACCACAGACAGAGGAGGATAAAGAGTACAACACGTGGGATGGTGTCAAATGTGTGTTTGGAGTGCTGAAAGTTCATCCTTTCCTAAACACAAGTGATGCGGCTCGACCATCCTAATTTTCGGCAGGCTCCTCCGCTATGGGTAGAGGAATGTTCCCTCCATTGTTGATGTTGTTGACAGTACCACTATATCCTCTGACTGTACCATGTGCCCAAAACCATCAGTAGCAGCATCTACATATGTGCTGACATGTAGTGCTGGATTCTCTTTCAGTGGAAACTGTAAAAGCATACAGATGACCTAACCATGTATAAATGAATACATGTGTGACCGAACACCTTGCATCAAACAGACAGCTGCATACCAGGATTATATGTAACCTATGATAACATACATACCTGTTGGTTCAGGATGCATCTGTTGCTGTTCTGCTGTCCCTATGTGATAGAAATGTAGTATTATATGTGTAATGATGCTGTGCAGAGGTGATCATTAGCTTCTGCTTGGAATAGTATGTTACATAACTCACAAGGTACATTCCCCACAGATATATGGGCAGTTGTAATTTATGTTGTAGGTGTTTATAGTTGAAGCCCAAGTGTACCTGTTTGACATTTGAGCACATGGTGAAATCTGCTTATATAAGGTGGATGTGCTACTAATATCCTACCTGATTGACATTTGTCACTATCACCCAGGACATTCCCAACAGACACTCAAGCAGTCCAGCATCCACTCCACCACCTTGTATCTGTGTCCGATCAGTTTCTCTACTGATAGTTATTAATAACTGCTCCATCTTTGCCAGATGGCGATGTCTTATGGAAGCAGACCCGTATGCAGCTATGTCTTGTGCCCTTTTGTTTGTATGGAATATCATGTTGGTGACCCTTCAATCCACCTGCAGCATTGTACAGTTGTGTCCTCCCACCACATTTATTTGCTCACCACTTTATGCCATACCAGTTTGCTGAAGGCTTTATTCACCTTATCCATCTCCAGAATTTTCCTGTCATAGGTGCATAGGGCCTGCAGCAGAATATCTGTCTCCACTGAAATTTTCCTTGAAGTGACATTCTTTTGGCATTCATGATAGCTCCATTACAGCTGTGGACACACACATGTGGATCAGTGCTTGTATATAGTACAGTCCATCTTGGACAACACTGCTGACCCCATTGCCTCCTATGGTAGGTACTGTGTTGTGCAATGTAATGATGTAACTACTGCAACACTGCCAGATTGTGTTATGTATCAATATGTGATCCACATGCACTGCCACTTGCTGCAGTGACTGCAGCACAATGTTTGCCCATAGAACTGCAAGGCCAGCCTCTTCCATGTGGGGTATGCAATGTACCCTCTCAGTGCTCCCCTCAGATCCCCATCTCCTACTGTCATACATACTCCCATGGCCTGTTCAGTTGTCACCTCAAAGGGCTACAACCTATTGAACAGTTGGGCATGGATGTCCCCTTACCATGTGAACAGTGACCGTTCTGCCTGAACCCTGTGGCCCCCAGTACTACAACATTTCCTGCCTGTTCCCTGTACCCTATTTTGGCTACCCCAATACAGTCTGGCATATCCCTGCCAGGAATGAATCAATACCCTTCAGATGTGTCATTGTGAGCAAATGAATGAAAAAAAAAAAGTAAGGCATTACCCCCCCCCCCCCCCCACACACACACACACACACTTTATCTGATTTTGTGGTATAGTGCTTCACTGTGCCTTCTAGTGCCATTATTTTCTGGAGAAAATCTCAGGATTAATGTCAGTCAATAATGGCAGAGTTTTGTATTTCTATATGTGTAATGCATCCATGCTGAACTGTCACTGCCCTCTCCTTCTTATGCTCTCTCTCTCTCTCTCTCACACACACACACACACACACACACACACACACACACACACACACACACACACACACACACACACCAAAGATTAAAGTCAGTCAGTAATGTCAGACTTAAGAATTTTGTACTTCAAATTGTTTTAGCTATTAGTGCAGACGGACCATATGTTACAGTCAGAATTGTCTCGTTCTCTCTTTCTTAAGCTCTCTTTCTCTCTGTCTGGTCTCACATGCAAACACATGCATGCACAAACGTACACACACACACACACACACACACACTCTCTTACTTTTTTTTCCTTTTATATACTTTTTATTTTAAGTTTTCACTCACTAAATAGCAAATTTCTGCTTAGTGAACATAAAAATGGTATCAGTTTGCTTTCTTCTGTCCAAGCTTCATGGCACCATAACATGCTATTGTGAAGAGGCAGACTTGTTTTTTAGTGCTCATTACCACCATGATATAGAACATTCATTGTCCAATCAGGCTGGTGATGCACAGGTCTCTCATTCTCTCTATAGAAATAAACAAAAGTAATTTGTAAAGGGCATGTGTCTGATCTGTGTAGAGGACTGATGAAGAAAAGATGACCCTATCACTGTAGTTCCCCTTCTGTTCAGATTGTAAGACTTCTACAGCTCACAAGACTTCGAAAAGTATTGTATTATATCCTAAGTTGCCACCAGAAGGAAAATGTGTCTAGTCTGCTTCAATGTTGCAGAGTGTCCAGGGCTGCTGCCCTCCACTTTTCTCTCTTTTTACTCCAGTATCTCAAGCTGTTTTTTATTGTTCTGAGCACCCAACCTTCTGTCTTTCCCCACATTAGACTCTGTACTTGTAACAGCTTCCCCTTGTTTTCTCCAGCGAACACATTCTTGGAATCTTTAGTCTACCCTAGTAATTATTTACTTAATTGTTTGTTTGTCTTTGTTGACCAGGAAAGTCCATCTGGGCAGAGCAAATTTTCAGAGGAGGGACAGGGAAAAAAGCTCCATCACAATACATTTATATTAACAAGAGAATTTCAGACAGTTCTGAGGGCAAATAGTTTCATTTCTCAGAAAAAAAAACAAATATAATTACAAGACAGGTATATACAGTAAAATATTTACATCAGCAATTATAAGTCTGTACACTTCTTCTACCTCTAAAATCTTGCAGGAAGTAAATTGATTGATACTGTAGAATGGAAAATATTGTTATAAAGAAGTTTAGTGTTTATACATTTCAGTAAAGAAAGGTTTGTAAGGAGTTCAAGATACGAAATTAAGTTATACAATTATGCAGGCAGGGAGATATTAATATTATACAGGAGGATAGTGGTAATAGCTTATGACTGAGAGCATGGTATAGGATTAGTTGTATTTGGGCTGGCTGTTTCAAACTGGTGTACCTAGAAGGTTTATAACTTAGGTATACAGGAGATGCATGAGAGGGGTAAAACAGTGGATGGGGCAGTCAGAAAAAAGCAAGATGAGCAGTGTTGTTTAAGATGGGGGTGAAGAGGGGTGTATTTATTTAAGTGCAGGAGGGAAAGTTGTTATAGGTATAATTATTGAAGTAGTGGAAGGCAAAAAGTTAGTGGTAAACAATAAGAAGTCTCTGATTTTACTAGCTGTCTCAACCTGGTGATGAACACGAGCATTTTCTCTATTGTCTTAGTGGTACTTTAAATCAGTTCTGTTTTCTTTACCCTAAAGGATGTCAGGAAGTGCATATAGTATGATAGGTAAGTGTGAACAAGTGCTCTGTATAGTAATGGAATGACCTCGGCTTCCTTCCGGTCACAGTGAAAAGTAATACGGACATTGTAAGGGCATGCATACTTCACAGAGAAGATACAGCAGTTACTAATAAAAACACATAACCAGAAGCAGTGTCTTATTGTCTTAAATATGGCATGAACATTTAGGAGACCTCTGCAGTGATGCTGCTCCTGCAACAGCTGGGGAATTGCTTAGATCAGGCTTGTCCACATGAAAGTAGACATACCTTCTGAGTAGTATCATTGTAGATGGAGCCGGTTCTGGTGTAGTGCACTCTGAAGCATACACCCACCCATATTACTGTTAAACTGCTAATTACCATACACTAATGCTGCCTACAATGTGCTGTAACATTATCAACTTAATGGCGGGGAGCTTAACAAACTGTCTCTGCATTGAGAATACATTTTGTAGTTCTGTACCCCTGTACATAAGCCCTATGCAGTCTGCATGTCTCTGAACTTCACCTTAAGTGTACTCCAGCTCAGCTGCAGGAACTGCTACAGCTAAGAAGTCCTTAGGATGAACCAGACCTTGCCAAGCAACATGTGTCTCAGCATGAACTATCTCTTGATGTAACACCTGGAAGAAAGATAAACATTTCACTAAAATGTAATAATTTTTAGTTAGCAGATTTGTGTGCTTCATGGAGTTCATAGTTCACTTTTTACAAACATGCCATTACTAATTATCCTATCAGCTACTTGTTCTATGTTACTGTAAGTCAGGATATATTTACTTCGCTATTTCCTGCATTAGAAGAAAAGAGAAACTGAAACAAATGCAGGGAGGCCAAAGGGCAGCTGCTTAAATTATTTTTACTGTAAACCATAAATCTGGCAGAAGCTTAGCGATTAGAAGATAAGGTGTAAAACTACTACATATCCTTTTAAGTATTTAATCCTATTCGTTACTTTTGATGAGTAATACTTGACCACCACGAGAGATGTACAGACGAGACCCTGACATTCTTTACCATGTATTGCTACTAATTCTTGTTTTGCTTCCCTTAATGTATTTACAAACATATCAAGACAACAGAAGGAGGCCAAGGGTATAGCTTGTCTAAGGATGTCTCCTTCTCAAACCTACCATTTGCTTTCCTCATCTATCCCATGGTTCTTCAGACTTATGTTTGGTTCTGAGCTCCATACTCCAATCTAGAATCCCGTTCCACTGCCCCATTGTCTTTACACTCTTGTCAGTGAACTAATTCCTTATCTCTTTTCTAATATTAGTCTCTTCTGTTTGCCACCATCGATCCCTTGTTCCACTTATGTCCTTCCTTCTGAGCTCCACACTTCCAGCATTTCTCTTAGTACCTTTTTTAACTGCAGCACCTCTCAGCTTTTCTTTCATTCATTATTTTGCTTCATCTTTTAGTTTATCATGATAGCTTCCTCACTCCATTCTTTTGTCATCTTAGTGATCATTTAAGTATCCCTTCCAACAGTGCTGCTTTCTTTGCCTGCAGAGTTTCTGCTACTGCATAGAACAATCTAGATGGTGGTATACAAGTGCTTGGTATAGTGGTACTATGACATGGCTTTCCTGACTTCCACTCTGTAACTGTATACTACTACATCTTACTGGCTTTGCCACAAGTTTCAACTTGCCCTAGGTGATTCATCTGTGGAATTACTGTAACATCCAAATCAACTTTTCTGCCTCTGTAGTACTGCTTTTCCAATTTTGATTCCAAAATACAATCACCTTGCATTTCCCTGCATTGAATTCTAAATGTTTTCCATCCCACTATCCAGCTATTTCATAGTATGTATACATTTGCATAGGTAAAAATCTGTATGAATTGGACTTATATTAGCCAGCTTAATA
This sequence comes from Protopterus annectens, assembly GCF_019279795.1. Lineage (NCBI taxonomy): Eukaryota > Metazoa > Chordata > Ceratodontiformes > Protopteridae > Protopterus > Protopterus annectens. Next base: position 1,179,000,726 of record NC_056746.1, on the reverse strand, counting down.
TATATTTATATATATATATATATATATATTTATATAGTGGATATAAAAAGTTTGCAGCACACCCCTCTTAAAATGCCAGGTTTTTGTGATATAAAAAATGAGACCACAATAAATCATTTCAAAACTTTTCACATCTTTAATGTGACATATAACCTGTACAATTCAATTGAAAAACAAACAAATCTGTTAGGGGAAAAATATCAAAAATGTACAATACGCTGGTTGCATAAGTGTGCACACCCTTAAACTAATACTTTATAAAAACACCTTTTGATTTTATTACAGCATTCAGTCTTCTTGGGAACACACCTGCCATCAATTAAAGAGACACTGATTAACCCCAAATAAAGTGCAGCTGTCCTAATAGGATTTTCCTGACATTTACTCAGGAAAAAAACTTGTAGTTTATTGGCCATTTTGGGTCATTTCCTGTCTTTTCCAGCCCCCTGCTATAAAGTGCGCTTTAGCGCGGAGCTGCCACCGTTGCACACTAGGGCAGCGGCGGTTAATCAGGTTTAAACTATTCGGGCTACCTAAAGTCCACTCTTCAAATTTTCCCTTAAAACTACCTTCCTCAAACTATATTACTGATCTAATCAGCGTATCCTATAACTAAAAAGATTATCTCTACTTGACTCCAAAGTAGACTATTCTCTATCTGTAAAGCCCAGCACTTGCTCCTACAGTACTTATCACCTTGATACAGCACTCTTGTTATAGATAGTACCCCAAAAAGGCAAACCCCATTTCTCGGTCACCCACATCCCCCGGAACCTTTTTTAAGTTTTTTTGTCTATTCCTTCTAGCATGTCGAGGGATCAGTTGCTAATGTCCTCTCCTGCTCAGCTGGTGAACCTGGGAATATTGAGGCAATGTTACAATTGCCTCATGTACACAGACAACCCTCTCCTCCTCCCACAAAACACAAATACATGCGAGAGATGCAACTATACGGCCAAACTGGAGGCTGAGCTCTCTCAACATAGGACTGGCAAGACCAGACAGGAGGAGAAGGTAACCACACACACTATAGACCCAGTCTCACATAGTACCATCACAACCTCAATTCATATACATAAACACACAAAGACATACTCGGAGGATCTGATCAAAAATCTACCAAAACAGCAGAGGCCACCAAAGCAGACACCCAAACTACCACCTCAGAACACAACATCTGCAACACATAGACCACACAGTCAGAGTGTCAAGCAGTCACAGCCCTTAAGGCCAAACACAATGCCAGACACACTAGTCATTGGTGACTCCATAGTCAGACACACTGATGTCCCACTCACCAGACTGAGTAAGGAGAAGGTCACAGTAAGCTGCCTGTCGGGCGCTAGAATCCGCCACATAACGCAAGCACTTAGGTCTCTCAACAGCAGGTACAAGTACGATTCAATCATTGTCCACGCTGGTGTAAACGACCTGAGACGTACCTCCTTGGACTACATGAAAAGAGACATTGAGGAGCTCTCTGATTATGTAGCCCAAGCAGGTATGACCCTGACCTTGAGCAGTATCCTACCTTCACCAAGAATGATGCCACAATACAGAGATAAGATGATCAGCTTTAACAATTGGCTTAAACTCTGGTGTCATTCAAAGGGGAGCCAATGTCTGTCTGCCTGGGATGACATGCTGGACAAGCCACGCTGCTTCGCAAGGGATGGCTTGCACCTGTCACCCTGGGATTCCGGATTTTGGCAAAGGCTCTTGCCACCCCCATAGTGCCTTTTTTAGGCAAGGCTCAAATTCTAAACCTACCACCCTAGAACACAATAAAGAAAAAAAACTAAGGGTAATGCTGCTCAATGCCAGAAGTCTCAACCTCAAGATGCACGCACTCGAGGCCCTTCTCAGTATGGAGAACATCGATGTCTGTGCTGTGACAGAAACCTGGTTCAAGGCTCCTGAGAGCACCCCAGCACTATCAGGTTTTACCTGATATCATGAGTTCCGGCCCCAAAATCTGGACAATACCAAGAAAGGAGGGGGGATATCCATATTCATCAAGGACACCCACACCTCAAGACTGGTGGCAACACACGATGCATCGGAGACCATCCAGGTGCAATTAACCATAGGCAAGACTGCTCTGCAATTTGTAGCATGTTACAGGCCACCCTTGCAAACTCAGGAACCTCACATGGCTTTCCTGAAAACACTGGAGGGGATAAATGTATCTCCGAACACCATCATACTAGGTGACTTCAATTACCCTAATATAGACTGGGAACACTACTCAAGCCCAAACACTCTAGCCCAAAAGTTCCTGGAATTCATAAACTCAAATGCCATGGAACAACTAGTCACCATCCCCACAAGAGGAGAAAACATACTTGATCTCATCATCACGAACATGGGAGCACAATGTTCAACACCAGAAGTATACCCCTCACTGGTGAGATCAGATCACAAACTAATCTCGCTGGAGGTCCTCATCCCGCCCCCACCTGAAATAAAAAAAACCACAGTAAAGAACTTCTCAAAAGCCGATTTCACACTTCTAAAGACTAGTGTGGTCTCCTTTAAGGCCCCGAGCGGTAAACATTACTCAAGCTGCTGAATCACTTACAAATGCCTTCTACCAGCACCTGCAGGGCTGCATGGATCAGGCAATCCCAAGCAAAACAAAGACTCTTTGTACCAAAGGCAAGCATCCAGTCTGGTGGACCCCAGCCATAAACAAACTCTACAACAAAAGGAGGAAGCTACTACAAGATAGAGCAAAATCCTTAAAAGGTAAGACACCGCTGATCACTATAAGTAAAAAGCTAAGAGCTCTCATAAAATCATCCAAAGCTAATTTTGAGAGAAAAATAGCTAAGGACTCAAATGACAATCATAAGGCATTCTTTAGCTATGTTAGAAACCTGGGAGGAAACTCCCAGATATGCTCAGAATTAGTTCAAAATGATGTGAAGATTACTGATCCTACAGACATTGCCAACATACTGGCTGACAGGTTCAGTGCAAACTTCTTCCCTCCCCAAAAGGAGAGATATCTATACCAAATGATTGTAGCCCCCCAAACATCTCTAACGCCCAGGTGAGAACTGCTCTCTCCAAGGCAAAAAACAGCATCCATGGGACCTGATGGTGTCCCCAGCTGTGTGCTCCACGAACTCAACGAGGAATTAAACCCGCAGTTAGGACAGCTGTTTAATCTTAGTCTCACCTCCGGATACGCACTCCAGGAGTGGCGCACAGCGACTGTGGTCCCACTTCACAAAGGCGGTGCCTCCACCGACCCTGGAAATTACCGTCCCATTACCTTGACAAGCCTTATCTGCAAAGCCATGGAGAGGATCATAATGGATCTCATAAATAAAGACATAGGGAATTTGCAGACTTTGGATCCAACCCAGTTTGGCTTTGTCAAAGGCAGATCATGCCTCTTAAACTTGGTTGACTTTTTCGAAACAGTCACCAAGGCCATTGATGAGGGAAAGGCAGTCCATACAGCCTACCTCGACCTGGCGAAGGCCTTCGATACAATACCCCACTCGGGTATCATTGAAAAACTCATCAGCTTAAATGTAAACCCATACATCACAAGATGGGTTGCAAACTGGCTGAGTGACAGAACCCACAGGGTCAGAGTTGCTGGCGCCATGTCAGACTCAAAGCCTGTCACAAGTGGTGTCCCACAGGGCTCAGTCCTGGGCCCACTCTTGTTTGGCATCTACTTTTCTGAAGTACAAGCAAACACAGGAGGGTTATGGCTGACAAAGTTTGCAGATGACTGCAAACTGGGAGCCGTAGTCGAAAACACATCTGACACAGATATGCTTCAGAAGGGTCTCACAGAAACGGATAACTGGTGCCAGAGCCATGGCCTAAAGTTAAATGCCAAGAAATGCATAGTCATACCCTTCGGGAAAAACAAGGTTACCCCTAGCTATCATATAGGTGGCAATCCACTGAGCACAGAAGAAGTTATCAGGGACCTGGTGACCCAGGTTGACAGTAGCCTTTCATTCAACACTCATACTGCTAAAGTAGTTAGGAAGACCTTCTACATTGCCCACCTTATCATGAAGGGATTCACATCTAGATCAAGGGAGGTCATAGTCTCCCTATACTCATCACTCATCAGACCAATGATTGAGTACAATGCCCCATTCGGAATGTATCTGACCCGACACTTGCAGCAGCTGGAGAGGCCACAAAAGTTCCTCACCAAAAGGATAAAGGGTCTCAAAAATCTGTCTTATGCTGCCCGACTGAAAGAACTCCAGCTCTATTCAGTTGCTTACCGCTTGCTCAGAGGTGACCTGTGCCTGACATACAAGGCCATGTCAAACACATGCTTCACCTCAAAAAATCTAGATCCCTCAGAGCCACAAGGACAGGAGACTTAAACCTCGACACGGTTATTAATAGGACGTGCTGGAGGGATAGATTCATCACCCAAAGACTCCCTATGCTGTGGAACAAAATCCCAGTATATGTGAGGCAGAGCACCTCGCTGGCCTTGTTCAAGAGGAATCTTGACCAATGGATGGGAGATCGCAGATATACCCCAGGGATTACCTCAGTGTCACTGCTCGACAGAGGCACAGCAAAATAATGGGCATAGTTTCTCCAAACTAAAGGGGTGGCGTAAGCCACAAAACTATGGGCTAGGCTTGTAAATGCCCTAGGGCAGATAGCCTAGTATGAACCTATGAACCTATGAAAAGTCATGGTTTGCAGAAAGCTTACAAAGCATTAAAGGGACCTCATTGTTGAAAGGTATTGGTCAGGGGAAAGGTACAAAAAAATTTCCACGGCATTGGATATACCATGGAACATAGTGAAGACAGTCACTCAGGAAAGCCTCTGGAGCCACATATGACCAGTTTACCCTCTTGCAAAACACCCATATTAATTTAATTCTGCATTATCTTCTTCTTCTTCTTTCGGCTGCTCCTATTAGGGGTCGCCACAGTGGATCAACTGTTTCCATTTCTTCCTGTCCTCATCATCATGTCCTGTCACACCAACCACCTGCATGTCCTCTCTCACCACATCCATAAACCTTATCTTAGGCCTTCCTCTTTTCCTGTTACCTGGCAGCTTTATCCTTAGCATCTTTTTCTCATATACTCTGCATCCCTCCTTAGCACATATCCAAACCAATGTAATCTTGCCTCTCTGGCTTTGTCTCCAAACCTTCTAACCTGAGCTGACCCTCTAATATACTTATTCCTAATTCTGTCCATCCTCGTCATACCCAGTGCAAATCTTAACATCTTCAACTCTGCCACGTTAAGCTCTGACTCCTGCCTTTTTGTCAATGCCACTGTCTCCAACCCATATAACACAGCTGGTCTCACTACCCTCTTGTAGACCTTCCCTTTCACTCTTACTGGTATTCGTCTTTCACAAATCACTCCTGACACTCTTCTCCACCCACTCCATCTTGCCTGTACTCTCTTCTTCACCTCTCTTCCACACTCACCATTACTCTGAACTGTTGATCCAAAGTATTTAAACTCATCCACCTTCACCACCTCTACTCCCTGCATCCTCACCATTTCTCTGTCCTCCCTCTCATTCACACACACATATTCTGTCTTAGTCCTGCTGACCTTCATTGCTCTTCTCTCTAGGGCATATCTCCACCTCTCCAGGGTCTCCTCCACCTGTTCCCTACTCTCACTACAGGTCACAATGTCATCTGCATACATCACAGTCCACGGGGACTCCTGTCTGATCTCGTCTGTCAACCTGTCCATCACCAGTGCAAATAAGAAAGGGCTCGGAGCTGATCCTTGATATAATCTCACCTCCACCTTAAATGCATCTGTCACTCCCACTGCAGATCTCACCGCTGACACACTACCCTCATACATATCCTGTACCACTCTTACAAACTTCGCTGACACTCCCGACTTCCTCATACAATACCACAACTCCTCTCTAGGCACCCTGTCATATGCTTTCTCTAAGTCCACAAAGGCACAATGCACCTCCTTCTGACCTTTACCTTTAATGTGACTGATTCCAAAAACAGTCAAAAAAAAAATAACAAAAAATAAAGAAACGAAAAAAAAGGAAAGAAAGTTTCAATGTGATTGCTTCTGTCATTTACTTTTTTAAGCAATCCAAAGCTCTTATCATAATATGTAGTCCAGCACCACTTCACATGATTAAGGGTATTCATTAAAAAAAAAAACATACTGTGCTAAGTGAAACACCAAGGTGAGTGGAGATATCCTGGGAATGGGTGATTCAGAAAGACACTGTATGGCCACCTTAGCAGGTAAAATAGCATATTTTATTGCATGCAAATAACCTCATAATACCATACAAATTAGTGTTAATATGTTAATGAGTGTTTATGTAAGATCTAACTTGCTATGGGAACCTTTTAGCATCCAAATGAGGACACTCTAGAAGTTTTTCTGGCCTAGGTTCAGGAATCTTGCATCTATCTTTAGATGGTGATGCTACTGTATATGGAGGAGCATATTTGGTTTCCACAGACAACAGAGCAGAAAAACACAACTATATATGCATTCATCAACATAGCTCATTTCCCCTGCAGTCCTGGAGTCCATCAACTGCAGCTATATTACTACTGAGCCCCTTCCTGTTCCATGTGGCATCTGGATTGTATATCAACTGGAAGGGCTTCTTCTCCATCAACTGCCAGGAGGTGTGCAGTATGCACAGTATTATATAGAATGTGTTTGTGCAACATCCAAGCAGTTGCAATGGTTTCCAAATCTGGCAGATGGACTTTCTACATAGTTATCTTGTTCTAAGGTTTGCACATTGCCAAACCTTGAGCCCAAGAAGGTTTAGTCTCTTGAACTAAAGCAGCCAACCAATCAAAATGCTGTCTGGTGTTGTGTGTTGCAGATTGATGATGCATACGTCTTGGAACCATGTCTGACAATCCCATTTGAAGCCCTTAGACAGTGGCATAGATGGCACATGACATTGCCCTGAATCACACCCCAAACATCATCAGGCATGTTTGGAGTGCTGAAGTCCTGGTGCTGCTGCTGCCTGGTGGTTCCCTGCACTATGCTCTGGAGCATGCAGCAAGATATTAGTGGTGTGCATCATGCTATACAACATGGTGCTATAATACCAGTTTATAGTAAGAGGTGACTGTAGCAGAGGGTGATAGTAGCAGAGGGTGACATACTATTACCAATAGCAGAAGAAGAGCTGGTTGAAAAGATATCAGCAAATTCAGCTGCAGCAGACCTCTTGTGAGGTGCAAGCAGATTCAATACACTGTGGCACTGGCAAAGAGCTGGTATCTGGTCCACAGCTATGAGCAATGACAAGACAATCACAGAACGAAACTGACGCATGCAAGGACACACCCATGCCATACATTGTAATGTACTGACTGACCACACTGTGCATCAGAAATTACCATACCCACATTAGCTAGAAAGAAGGACAGAGAACAGTTATCATTTTCATAGGTAGGGGAACATAGTAGCATGTGACAGAAATAATAGCGTATGTGCAAATGTTGTGGGTGATGCCCATGTTATGGACACACATCATTAACTGGTTGTGGGTTGTCAAGGATCATGTCCTCAGGTGATGTTGTGAAGGTGCCAGACATGGAATGCTGGCTCTGTGTACCATGTGACCCTGCAGTGTCAGGTCTGGATGCATATCGCCGAGAGAATGATGTAATATATTGGCTGCATGCACAAGAATGTCATGGACCCTGCTGTGTAGTTTTGTTAGATGGATGGGGGCCACTATGCCATGGCACAGGTATGTTTTAATCATGGTACATCTATAGGGGAATAATCTAGTGTTGAACTATGCAATCCTGAGTCAGATGCCTAGTGGGATGTCCCCACAGTGGAGCTGCATGAGCACCAGCCACTTCTAGGTGTGTATCCATGGCCAGGAATGGAGGCCAAAGTGAAGCCAAATGAGCATCAGCCATGTCCAGATTATCATTTATGGTCAGGGGTGGAGGTAGCCATGGACAATGAAACTATCTCAGGAACTGTGTGTGCCATCTTTGCTAAGTAGTTACGCACGCCTAAAATATGCAACTCTCCCCCACCTGGGCTATGTCAGGTGGTTCTCAGCAGTTGCAGGTATGCATGATGGCTGCCAAGTGGGCTGCCATTGCCTGCATTTCCACTTATATTCCATGCAATGGCTGAAAGTCTTCAAGTAGCCCACACAACACATCAAACAGTTCTGATATAATCTGATTAGCATCTGTCTGTATCTGCATCATAACCCTGTATATCCACTTATTGATTACAAGGGTAACACCCACATTATGGAATAATTGGGCCTCAGGGTCTGGATGGCCAACAACATCCCCCTTTCCAACAACATGTGGGAAAACCTCAGAGGAAGTGCAGCCATCCGATGCTGGCTGTATTGGAGCTGACTGTGTATCATGTGTGGATCTACGAGGTATGGCAAATCCTACAGCAAATACAGGTAATGCTGGAGGTTGATCCTGTGCCTCCACAGTCCCCTCAGCTGTGGGGGTGGGGAGGGTAAAGTTCCCCTTCACTGTTAATGTTGCTGACGTTGCTATTGTGCCCTCAAACTGTATTAGGTGCATGAGGCCATCATTATCAGCCTCTAGAGACATGCTGACGTCAGGAATTTGCTGCCTTGTAGTGCTGGATCCTCTCCCAGTGGAATCTGTGAAATCATGCATATAACATACCATTGTGTAAATCAGCACATGTGACTCATGCCACTGTATATCAGATAGACTGTATATACATAGCCTATAAGCACATATGCATCTTCTTGTGTAGACCATCTCTGTTGCTGGCCTGATGTCCCTGGGTGACAGGAATGTTGAATGGTATGTCTGAGTATGTTGTGCAGGAGAGCTAGACAGTGTCCTATTAGAATGGCATGTGCCACTACTCACCTGGTGTCTCCCTCACAAACACTCAGCCAGCCTTACCTTGTGGTTAATGTATTTTCATTTGCATCACTAATGTTTCTGGGTGACATAAATGATGATGGCCATGTGTGAATACACCAAGCAAATTTATAAGGCAATGTTCTACAGAAATGGCATGTTACCCCATCATCTGGGGCAGCCCCAGCAGACACTTGGGCAGTCCTGATGAGCCCAACTCCCACATTCAGTACACCACAAGGTATTAGTATTCTATCTGTGTCACCACTGAGGGATAGTAGGAGTGCCTGTGTTTGTGAGCTGACACTGTGTTGAAAGAGTGCCCAATTGGTGAAACTATCTGGCTATATCCCGAACCTTGGTATTGCCATGGAGGAACATGTTAATGACCCTGTGATGTATCTGCACCCAAATCCAGTTCTAACCACATACTGCACTGATGTCTCACATCATTTTCTGCCACACCTGGTCCTGGAAGGCCTTGCCTGCTTTTGCTTTCTCCTGGATTCTCCTGTCATGTGAATATAAGGCTGGCACCAGCCCTTCAATCTCTTGTCTGGTGAAGATTTCCAGGCCCTAACATATTTTGTGCCCTGATGGTTCTTGGTTTCCAGCAGAGAATCTAGTGCCAAGATTCACTCTGAGCATGTCTGTATCCTCCCCATGAAGAGGTCAGCAAGTCATGCTTAGTTGTTTCTCTGTTCACGCCCTCCATAGAGTCCAACAGGCACCAGACTCATTGTTTGAACTCTGGTCATCAAAGTCAGCATCAGGGGCTTTATCCCTCTGTGACTTTCTTTGCCAACAGGTGGAGTGACCCAGTTACCATTTAAAACTTTAACAGCATTCTGCACAAAGCAGAAGAATCCATAAGCTTGGACACAAGTAGATACACACTTCATTCATTAGAATATCATGCTTATTAGGCTGGGTCAGCTATTGAAGGTGTTAAAGCATTACTGTTGGAAGACCAGAATATGTAATATATACTTAAGGTCACATAATTTTAATAGCAGATATCTTTGTAGTGCACAGCATGTAACTCACACTACATCCCAGATGAATCAAGTTTAATTAGTGGTCTGGGCATGGGAGAAGCAGGCTGGGTAGACTGGGAGTAGGAGGAAGAGGTCAGCTCAACCAGCATGGGGGAAAGAGTATAAGCCCAACTCCAAACTGCTGCATGGGGGGAAAGCCAGTCAAAGACTGCATGCACTCTAGCCAATGTGGAAGCAAGTACTAACAGCAACTTGGCATAGCAGGCACTGCACTATGCCTGGGTGGCTGACAGCAGAAGGCCTGTTACGAGCACCAAAAAATTCCAAAATGTGACTAAAACGGCAAACACAGATAGTGTATGTTGGCTAAAGTTGCTTTTTTAACTTCCTCTTACCTTATAATTGCTAAGACCTGGAGATAATAAGGTATTTACATTCTCTTGTAGTCATTATTTTATCCAGGTTTTAGAAGTTTAGTATTAAACACAAGTACATTTGAAGCCTTACACAGATGTGCAGTTTCATTGCATGCAATTGGTCAGCAGTCATATGGCAAAACCATTTTCATTGTAAAGCTGTAGGCTGATTAGATGTCAGTCACATTTTGCTCAGCTTTTTTAGGTGGGGGAGAAGGACAGTTGCAGTGCTGCCATTACTAAGATTGAGCTGCTTTTCCTTGATGAATAACTCTATCATATTTAATTTTCTCACTGTAAGTGAACCATTGAATGTGTCTGTAAATGCTTGGGGTCTATCTAGTTTTACCTTACTTTAGAACTCATGAAGAACCATATTTTGCTGAGTGTTTGGTTGTGTCCCATTGTGCATTCATACTATATGCTTTCACCTTGGTGCACAGGATGAATAACTAAGAAATAAAATTAATATGAACAGTGTGCAGGGTTAAATACAATTGTGTGTACTTGCCATAATGAAAATACGAATGAAAAAGTTCCACTTTTGTTAACTTCTAGGGCCTGTGCTATTTAGGATTGTTGGGAAGTCAAGGCTTTCCTGGACTGCTTTCCTGTCCTAACATGTAATATATATCTCTAATTTCTGCCCAGCAAAAAGCTCTGAGGTTAATCACACAGGAAAGAGAAGGCAAGCAATGAATGGATAAAAAGGTGTGTGATGGAGTGAGGATATTACCAGACATGGAGTTTGATTTTACCTGTACCTTTTGTATTTAATAGGAAGAGGTCCATATTTGGTAATTTGTATGTTAATGTCCTTAGGTAATCCTCCTAGATGGCCACTTCATTGGAGCATGCTTTTCACAACAGTCACTCCAAAGAAGAGCTGGACCTGCAGATCTTGTTCAATTCACAGTGCCTCGCAAACGTGTTAACAAAAGACTAGATTACTATAATACAAGTCACCCACATTACTGTTTCATAAAAATGCCATAGGTACCCACTACTCTACTGGAATGAACCCCAGGGGCTGTTGGGAGAGTTCTCTCCTATTTATTAAAATAGAAGTAAATGCAGCTGAACATGCACAAGAAGGTGTATTTAGTAACTTTCTTGCCTAACTGGATTTTAGCAAAAGATATGAACTATTAAGCCTTCTTCCAGAATTCCATTTTGCCCATATAGTACCTGATCTGCCTGTTGATATCCACAAAGTGAAGGAGGCATTCAACTTTGTTTGAGTTGGTTGGGAAAAATGATAAATTAATAGACTGGTTTAAATTTGTTCTTGTAGCAACAATGGACCTAAAGGATGATTAGTCTTGAGGATCAACTCTTCTTGTGAAAAATTGGTATAGAAGTTTGGTTTTAGTTGATGTTTTAGTTGATATGATGGCAAGGATAAAGATTTTAAGTTGGCCATGGCTCCTGTTCAAAGGGAGAGCAGGAGATTTTATAAACATAAAATAAATATCACATGGTGAAACAGTATCTCTTAATGGAGCCTTAAGGTAGAAAGTGCCCCACAGAAAGGTTTTGTATACCTTAAAAACAGGAAGGGTACCCTGTGTGAAAATTATAGATGGTTGCCACATGCAGTTTTATGACTGCAAATTGAGATTAGAATTAAAGATTTATGACGACATACGATTTGAGAAACAGGGGGAATGACAAATGGTCTACCCCATGTCAGCACAGCTAGCTGGAATTTTGTAAATAATTATATGTCATTCATATATCAAACTAATTTGTACAGATGCTTGTGCTGAAAATGTATTTGTGAGGTTTGCTTGTGTTAAAATGTATCAACAGTGTGCCCTGCTGGAAAGCAAAGAAACGTACATGCATTATTGTAACTGAATTAAATGTATATGTTTCAACACAGGCTACTGGCAGAGCAGAGGTTAATCACAATCCAGCTGCAGCAAACTTTAAAATATATCTGAAATTAAATTACTTTATGGGTTAAGCCATAAATATGTTATCCCACAGTTTTGAATGAAGCCAGAGACTCAATGTCTGTAAGAAGCCTGGCTTAATAACTCTGTAGGAGGAGTTGAAGGGTTAAACTGGTTTTATGACTTTCAGGAGATCTGAGCAAAACTCTATATGTGTGTATGGTAACACATAGGTGCTAAAACCCTAGCAGCTTCTAGTGTTGGTGAGTGTGGGAAACAGAGTCAGATGATCAGATGTGATGTTACTGTGTAATCAACTCTGAAAGAATATTTAGATATTATATTGAGAAGTGTATACAGCAGAGTGGGCATTCTGTATTCTGTCTTGGATCTGACAACAAGGACCACTGACCCACATCATCTTGCCTTGTGGTAGTAAGTAACTTAACTAGGGAACAGTAATTATTTTAGATTAGTCAGGAAAATATAGTGAGATTAGATGTACTGTTTTTCCATAACTGTGTGAAACTTTCCATCTGTGTTATTTTTAATATTCCCTGTGACTGAAACTCTGGTGTTGACTGTAAATAGATATTTAGTATTTTCATGTTCTTTTATTATTTATTATTAAATTTATTTAAACTTTTCATTGTGGCTGGTCCTTTTTAGAAATACTTAAGTTTTGGGAGTATTTGCACATATTTATTTGGTGACAACTATGGCCAACATTACTGTAGATCAATATGTATGTATAACTTTAAGAAGCATTCTAGGGGCTTGCAGAAGTGTATAAATACTGAGCATATGTGATCCTGCCTGCCATTTTGTAGTAAGCTGTTGAGATGTAAGCATATGTGTCTGTGGTATCTGTCAGTTAATCAGTTCATTTATATTTTGTACTGCTGCTATCCAGCCTGATGTGTTTCTGTGTAATATAATATATAAATGAACTACCCCGCCTGTTCATCTTCAATGGTAAAACAAGATGAGCAACATGGTGTAAGAATGGGATCCAGAAATCCAGATTCTGGACCGAAAAGGCACTCAGTTAAAGGTGGAGGAATATAGAGGAATGGATCATCCCTACTGCATGTATAATTTGCACAAAGAGGTCAGAAACATATTTCAGGTATCAAAGGTTACTTAAATGATTTCTTATTCACAAAATATAAAACAAAGCACTTCGAACACTCTAAATGAATTTCTAAGTAAATGTAATGTCTGAAACTGTGACATACTGAGAAAATATTCAAACTACGGAAAATGTTTGAAATAGAGTCCGAATCGCATAAAATTAATAAAATAAAGACCACATTTTTTTTGCTATGAACTACCTTTTCACATTAATTAAAGTTATTCAAGATATCCGAAGTATACAGAGAGTTTGCAAGTTTGTGCAGAATCACAGTACAGTTATTTTGCAAAATAGAGCTATTTCATAGCACATTTCACAAAGTACAGTATTTCAAAGAGTTTATTGTGCATTTGAATGTTATTACAAGTACTGTCTATGTGCGCATGTTTGTATATAATTACAAGAGCCATTTTTTCAGTGTGTTTGGTTGTGCTTTGTTGGCATGCCTGAATGATTTTGCAAACCAGGTCCACTTGTCTTTGATAATAATATTGCAGAGAACTGGAGAGTGTTTGAGCAAGAGTATAATATTTTCATACAAGCAGCATTTTCTGATAAAGATGACTGTACAAAGGCATTAATTATGCTTAATTTATCTGATTCAGAAGCCATAGAAAGGAAATATTTTTTGTGTATGCACCTGCTGTGTTTGCATGGGAAGGGGAAAGCTATCATATAGTGGTATCAGCTAAGTCAAGAGAAGACCCCCCGAGTGCTTAAAATGTAAATTTAGAGAAATGTGTAACCCCCAAATGAATATTATGGAAAGGCACTTATTTTACACATGAGATCAGAAGCCTGGTGACATTTTGCAGCATTCATAGCTGACTTGAGAAATAAAGCTAAAATGTGCAGATTTGGTGATTTAAAGGATGAGCTGATAAAAGAAAGACTTGTATGTGGTATTAAAGATGATGCTGCAAGAAACATTTTGCTTCATGACAGTGACTTAAGGCCATTGAGATTTGTCAGATATTTCAGCTCACAGAAAAGTACACAAATATGCTTACAAATGAGAAATACATGCTTCCAGTATCCTCTAGTGGTCATGTTGATAGTATACAGTACGTGGTTAAAAGTAACAGGCCCAAGCACATGGCAGCAACTGTAAGTCCTGCAACACTTACTGGGAAACCCCATACCTTTCTATCAAGTTCCAAGGTGCAGTCTGGAAATCGCACAGTCTCAGTGAAGCACAAGAGTGAGTCAGCAAACTCAAAGCATGTACCCTCACCCACTTTCATAGTCAACTGTCGTAACTGTGGTGCAAATCATGAACCTAAAAGAGAAAAGTGCTTAGTTTTGGTTAGAAATGCAGCAAATGTAATAAGTGGAATAATTTCAAAAGGTTTTGTAAATCAAATAAGGGGCATTCTTTTATTAAAAGAGAACATTTAAAGGGACAAGTTAATCAATTAGAAAGCTGTGGCCCTACTTTTTATTTTGATGGTCTGTCTGTGCTTAATGAAACAGTCAATGAAGTAGATTTATGGGGAAAGAATAAAGTAGTTTGTACTGTTCAGATAAATGAAAGACCCACAGAGCTCAAAGTGGACACAGGTTCAAACTGCAATGTTATGTCAGCAGAAACATTTGTTAAGAGTATGTGCTGGTGAGAAGCTTGATTTGACAAAGTGTGTGAAGCTTGTTGCTTATGGTGGTGAAGAAATTCAAACCAAAGGTTCAGTAGTGATTTCAAGTTACTCTGCTGGGAACAGCTACAACAACTTGTGATTTTATGTAGTCAAAAGGCACGCACAATCATTATTAGGCTTCAGACTGTGTTCATTTAATAAGGAAGTGCACCATGTAAGCTTAAAAGACCACTGTTCTAATTTCACCTTTTTAATTTTTCTCCCTATGCTGATCTTTTCGAAGACAAACTAGGCAAACTCCCAGTTGTGCACTCCATTAAGTTAGACCCTGAAGGTCAAATCCACACAAAGTTATTTCTGACAATGGTACACAGTTTACAAGCCAGCAGTTCAAAGGATTTGCTAAAGAGTGGGACTTGACTCATGTCACAAATAGCCCCAAGTACCCGCAGTCAAATGGTTTGGCAGAACATGCAGTTCAAAGTTTGAAACGATTACTAGAGAAGTCGAAATGAGACAAGAGTGAGTTTTTTTTGAATATCAGAAATGTTCCTCGTGATAAACATCTTGGTTCACCTGCACAGAGACTTCTGTTGAGACAAACCAGAACCACACTACCAATTAGTAGTTCATTACTGGTTCCATGTGTCAAGAACAACAGGTCAGTGAAAGCCAATCTGTTAAAGAAGCTCTTATCCTAGAAGTCCTATTATGATAAGACCAGCAAACTGCTCAATCAATTACGAGAAGTGGAGAGAGTGAGGATGCAGACATCCAAAGATTTTAATCAGATTGGTGTCATGAAATGTGTATGTCCAGAGCTGAGATTGTACATTGTGGAATCACAAGGAGCAGAATTTAGATGGAACTGGAAACATTTGATCCCAGTGTCCAAGCCTGTATTGCAGTATCATACCTGCGAGAAAGACTACATCTCAGAGTGAGTTATCCAGTGACCCAGTTCCAGAGGATGTTCCAGTAAATATCCCTGTTCCTAAGAAAAATCCCAAAACTGCAGAATCTATTTGTTCACCAATGACTGTCCCTGTTGCTAAACCCAGTTCCAATTTCTATATCCCTAGAGCAGGTCGCATTTCCAGACCATGTTTCAGAGGGTCTATATTAAATCAGCAAATGCTTAAAATTGAGAACGTTGACTTATCAACCCTTTATAAGTGAAAGCTTGAAATCCCGAAGACACAGAACAGAGATTTTTTTTCCCAGGGAAAACAAATCGCTGTTCCATCAAAAAAAAAAAAACTTCAAAACACTCCCCCGTTTCAAATGCAACATTCATGTCCAAGTTGCTGTGTATTTACTTCTTATTGTCTGCACAATTGCATGTTTCTTTTCAAATGTCATTATATTGTGGGCAATTCATTAAAGAGGGAGAAAGTCAATATGTATGTATACCTTTAAGAAGCTTTCTAGCAGCTTGCTCAAGTGTTTAAATACTGAGGACATGCAAGCCTGACTGCTATTTTGTAGTAAGCTGTTGAGATGAAAGCATGCGTGTCTGTGTAGTCTGTCAATCAGTTTGTTTATATTTTGTACTGCTGCTATCCATCCTGATGTATTTCTGTGCAATAAAGCATATAAACGAACTACCCCCACCTGTTCGTCTTCATTGGTAAAACAAGACAAGTGACAATTACCATTTGTATTAATATTAACTTCACTCAGTATAATTGGATACCCTTTTAAGAGCCGTACAGTAACTGACTGGTGGCAGTGAATCTACCTTACAGTCTGGGCAGAGTTGGTAGAGCAGATAATCTGTGCCAGCTTTTCAGAGGTGTGTGTGTGTGTGTGTGTGTGTGTGTGTGTGTGTGTGTGAAAATTTAATTTTAAAGTGTGTGTCTGTGTGTCAGCTACTTGGAACACTAGTTTCAAAGAAAGGGTGCTGGAATACTTGGCCGGGGCACTCAGCTGAGGACCTAACCCTACAGCTGTACCAGTGGGGAGTCTTATTGGGGACATGGAGGGAGACAGATAGAGAGATCTAGAGCCCGGACTGAGTATGTTCCCTGTGTGCTCTAAAGGGAAAATGTGCTTGATGCAGAGGTGTGCATCTGGAAAGAATGAGTGTATCCATTTGTATTCCAAGTGAATGTCTCCCTTCAGTGTCAGTGGTGAGGATTCAGGCTCCTTGATTACTGGCCCAGCATGGGGACATCATAGGGACCAAAGAAGATTTTGCTGAAGAAGCAAGAAGAGTATATATATTGGATTCCTGGATGAACCTCTTAATCAGAGGAAAAGAGAGGAAGCATACAGAACACCATCCGATTAAGGATAGGTTTGTACATCCTTTAGCTGACCTTCCTATCAGAGAGAAGAATTTGAGATACTTGAGATATCTGAGGTAAAGAGACCACACAATGGAACCCCCTATGGCAAAAGATTCTCCTAGCCACTAACAGACCGAACAACCATTAGTGGGCATAAGGAGGCAATGGCTTAGACTGTTGTCCATTGTGCTACATTCCCCGAAGGAATGTGAGTCACTACTAAGAAGCGCTCTAAAAATATTTCCTTCTGTTAGACTTCACCACCACCCCAGTGTCACAACACAACATATAGGAGCAAATCCCTGCCTAGTTGTTGAGGTACCAGTCTACTGCTATTGTGTTGAACTGGATTGAAAGAACACCTTTCAGAAGACATTATTAAAAGTATTCTAGGGATAGCAGAACTGTCATCTCCAAGCCAAATAAGTGGAAACAAGACTCTGCTTTGAACTGTCTCTCTTAATGCCTTCATGCCACCTCAGGATAGAAGTGGTGGTGGTCACTGTCACCTTAGAAATCTGAATTATGAAAAGGTTACCTGTTTAAACATTGGAAAGATCAACCACCAGAGCAGATGAGAAAAGCAAGCTCTGAAGAGATGAACAGAGCACAGATGTAAGCCAATGGACCCAAACAATCCATGGGGGGCACTTGTGGAGTCTGGGATGTAGGAACCATGATGATTAATGTTGCCATCAACCCTAGAGATCTGTGGCACATTTCTGTCTTTGGTGCTTGGTAGAACACCTGATTCAGAAACAACAACCTAGCTTGAGGCAAAAAGACCTAGCAAAATCCTAGTAATGAGGGAAAAGTTGATAAATATCAGAACATGACCTAGAGAAGGTGAGACTTTTTTTTAACTTTATCAGACTTACCATCACTTTGAAGGAGGAGAAGAGAATGAGAAGACAGTCCCTCTATTGCACAAACATTCATGGACTGGAATGGCAAGAAGCTACCTATCCAAGCAGGGAATAATACTGGATCACTGCAGTCACAGCTGAGCTGCTGGGATGGACCTGCATTTGGAACACACACTGAAGGCACAAATGATCCCAAAGGAAGAGACCAGAACTGATAATGGCTAGTCCCTACCTGGAAGTGATGACCCCTTCAAAACTCCTTTGTGGAGGGAAGCATTTTAGATGTCTAAAGAGCATATCCAGTCTCCTCTAGAGTGAAATAAGAAGACAGACTATAGAGTAACATCTAAAAAACTCCTTAGATAAGTAAGCAAATAGTTCTTTGTCTTTTTGGACAATCAAAAGAAGCTAAAATACTATCCCAGTCCTCTCAAGTCCATAGGGTGAGGGATCACCCACATAGCTCTTTTGCTGAGGAGCTTTAACACCTCTTCCTTGCCAAACACCAGTGATGGGAAGTAATCTGAGGCAAGGGTAAAGAAACAGTCTGAAAGGGGACTGAACAACCTTTGATTATGATTTCCTTGACCTCATGTGTCCTTGTAGGTCTTTCTTAAGGTCTTTACATGAAGCAAGTACTTCCCCTGACTACTTTTATTAGCAGACGGCTAGACAAGAAATCAGAGATATTACAATCTGAGCTGGCATTGCCTGTGACCTCTTTGAGGTTGCTGGGGTATTTTTGGTGACTCCTGGCTCCTAGTTCTATTCTGCTGCTATGACTGTGAGGCCTGCTGAAAGCAATCCAGTGTTGGCTACTCAATGTCTTAACAAAGGAGGCACTGCAGAGGATGAAATTTCATACTCAGCCAATCGGGGTCTGAAAAGTCTGCTTCTTGCTGTAAGTATTCATCAACTGATAGCCCAAACAGTATGGGTTCTCTGAAAGAAGATTCAAAAAACATTGCCCTACTGTCCTTTGCAAACTAGGTAAATTACAACTGGGAGCCCTGATGAATGCAATGTCAAACCCTACCACAAGTTCAGCCCCTTCCACACCACTGCAGATCACATTGACATTCTGGTTTCTAACACTCAGAGAAAATGGCTTTTCCTTAACTTGCCATTTAAGCAGCCATCAGGTAGCTCTTTAATGGCATGCTGTAGTTCTAGTTCATCTACAAAATTCGAATGAAAATGCAGTATATACATTAATTAAGCACCAGTAGTGTGGAGGTGGCAGATGCAGATGCACTCTAATGAATTTGCCCATAGCAGGACTACTTGGCTGGTATCTGGACAGCTGGGTATAGAGGGGTGGAAGTAGTGTGTGGGGCTTTTAGATGAATTCCATGAATCTCCACCAATTTTAAACACTCTTTGTGAGGTTGGAAAATCCAGTCTGCTTTCTTGAGAACTGGACCTTTATATCTGTGTTTCCACAAGCTACTCTTTTTACATCTCTTTGGATATCCATTAAAGGAGGATCACTCAGGAAGATTAAGGTGGAATGCAACAGAGCTTATGCAACCTTGGTTGGAAGGTAATGAGATGAATTCTGTAGGCCAGTTCCTTTTCTTCTGCATTAACCTTATGAACGCGCCATACCTGGATGCATAGGAAAGCTGCTATCTTCTTCATTAAGAAGGTTGTCAGTGTCACCAAATCAGTGACAAGATCAGTATGTTGTGTCTTGCACACGTGCTTTCTAGGTCTCTTGGAAGAATTTCAGACTTTGGAGATTACAATAATACACAACTAAAATAAAACAAAATAGAATAGAAAAACAACCAAAAGACCAGTAACCCAGAAGAATCCAGAAGTACTTTATTCACTCTCTTCACTCTCTGACATCTCGGCTGGAATGCCTTCAAAGGAGAAAACACACCCAAAAAACACTGCATATAAATAGCACAATCAATTATTCAATAAATGTTCAGTTAGAGAAAATCACAAGCATAATTAAAGGAGAACTCTCCAATTAAGTTCAGAATTCATACAATTTGGTATAAGAGTATCAAATTTAAGAATATAGATGGCTTCTTTATATAAAAGTTTATCCTTAAAATAAGTGTCAGTAAATTCACAATTTACCATCCACTTTTTCTAAAATGGTACCTTGTAAGCCCACAGGTGAACCCTGATGTGCTTGGAGAAAATGAACTGCCACAGAACTAGCTTCTTTAAAGTTTTCTATATCTCTTACATGCTCAACAAGTCTTACTTTGAAAGTTCCCTGAGACTGACCAATATAAAATTTGTTACATGGACATTTAAGGGCATAGATTATACCAGTTGTATCACATTTAAAAAACTTTTCACTGTAAATCTATGTCCACCAATATTCCCAAAACTATTCACAACATGTTTACAAGCCTTGCATCTATTACTACTTTGATTTTCAAAAGTATGGTGTCTAAATGAATGTAAAAGATTAGCAATCAGATCTATTCTGTGATGGGATGCACCTGAGAATACAGAAAAGAAAATGGTTTGCCTGAAGTATATGGTGGGTAGGCCTGCCTTAAATAAAAGCTATTATAAAGTGGCAGCCAATGTCAGTACAGAGTATTAACTGCAGACAAGGCCATTATGCATCTTGTTAGAAAGTCTCATATTGAATAAAGTACGGGGATATAGTCAAATATCTAATAATGCTAAGTTCTAGAAATGGGTTGAAACTAGTCTTTGGGATTGGAATGTGACTGACATTGTTGGGATTTATTGCAGGTGAATATGGAAAACCACATCTACTTTCATGGCCAATATATTCTAGAGTAGAAAAATCATTTGCATTGTATGAGTACAACTTACAAGAATGAAATTCAAAAAGGACAATTTTCTTAGAGTTGACAGGGAGACATTGATTTAGGTGGTTGCAATATTTACAAATTAAGGATGCATTGCAGGTAAACAAAATAGAGGATGGGATATGAAGAGATCAGGTACTCCGCCATATGCAGAACAATGTAGATACTGGAGATATATATATGGGGTAGGGTTTTATAGTCTATTCTTTAAAAAAGAAAAACATCAGGAGTAAGATTTAGACATAATAGATTGACACAGTTTGCTTTCAATGCACAAGGTACAAGTTTTAATCCTGACCTTCGGCCAATGCATGTATGGAGTTTGTCTGTTCTTTCCTTGTCTCTGTGGGGTTGGTCCCACCTCCCAAAAACATGCTGGGTGTATTTCCACCTAATTCACTCCAGAATGGAGTTGTGAGCAGTACTGCAGACTTAAGATGATGCCTATAAGGAGAAAAGATTTATAGACCAACCACTTTGCGTATCAACTATGATGTGAAGCATCCTCTAGATAGTAGAATATGGATGACGGCCAATGTGTGCCTACTTTAACTCTCATCAGCCATGGGACAAAAATGTACTGGCTGGCTGGTGTCCAGTTGCCCACCTTGGGTTACCTGTGATAGTTCTGCTGACCGAAAGCTGGATGTAAAACCAATCAATCTACCAAATATAAATTAAGAACTTTTACACTCAGTATAACTTAACTGACAGGACACAACCTGGATGTGAAAGACACAATGTTAAGGAGGAGGCTGAACATTATGTGTATCTGGGGGACAATTTTCTTAGAGTTGACAGAGAGACATTGATTTAGGTGGTTGTAATATTTACAAATTAAGGATGCATTGCAGGTAAACAAAATAGAGAATGGCCGCTTTCTCAGAGGCGATCTCTGTCTAACGTAGAGTCATGTCCAACCCAGAATTGTTGAACATGCTCCATCTTAGCAAAACCAAATCTACTCGAGCTACATGCTCTAGGGATATAAACCTCAACACAACAATGAATAGAACATGCTGGAGGGACAGATTCCTTCAGAGACTTCCCTTACTATGGAACAGGGTCCCAATCTACATAAGACAGAGCCCCTCACTATCACTCTTCAAGAGGAACCTTGATGAGTGGATGGGTAACAGAAAGTTCACACCAGGGATCACACCAACATCACTACTAGATAGGGGCCAAGGGTACTAGCTGCTAGTACAAGGGTCTAGGGAACTACTAAAGGGGCAGTGAATACCGCACAACGTGGCTGGGCTAATATATGCCTTCGGGCAGATAGCCCAGTACCAACCTATGAACATACAGAAGTGCCAAATTTAAACCTCAAATCATGTACATTAACACTAGGCATAATAAATTTACCTTTCACTAGAAAGTTTTTTAAACTTTTCCCTACCCTAAATGAGAATTTAAGTTTCTCGGTTAACCATAACTGAGAATCTCCATTACATTGCATATACTGCCAACAGTATTTCACCAAACCTGTTAGAATGTCACTAAAGCAACTATAAGTAGATACAAAATAAATGTCAGTCTGACTTCCATTATATATATTACCAACTTTTCTACACCTGGGGTAACTATCTCTCTCCTTTTTTATTTTGGTAACTGTTCTATCAATAATCAAGCTACTATAGCCCCTAGATTCAAACATTGAGCTTGTTCTCAGCATCTTTAAATGTGATACCACTGGTATAATCTATGCCCTTAAATGTCCATGTAACAAATGTTATATTGGTCAGAAAGTACAGTTTTGTACCTACCATAAATGTAGATGTTCGAGTGCTAATACAGCTGCAGTCATAACAGATGGGTTCTCCTGCCGTCAGGCGGGTCCTCGGTCGGCCGAATTCCAAAGTCTAGGTCCGGCGTCGGTTGTCGTCGCTTCTTCCCTGACATCAGTGTGACAGGGGTATAAAAGAACCAGCCAAAGCCATTTTCTTCAGTTTTTTTGCCCCAGATGTCAGGTGCCCCCAGAAGGAAGGCAATACATAAAGTTGTGTAATAAAACAATGCAATATAATCAAAATACAGTAGTTGCAAGCAAATACACCATAAAAGAATACCCCAATCAGGTTGTATGAGGAGGTGTTAGCCAATGGACCTGTCCCAAGAGGGGAAGGAAGGAGGGAAACCTGGACTGCAGCTGTATTAGCACTTGAACATCTACATTTATGGTAGGTACAAAACTGTACTATGTTCATTGTGCATACAGCTGCAGTCATAACAGATGGGTAGAATCCCAAAGCTAAGAAAGGGGTGGGAGGCACTAGGTGGAAATAGGAGGAGCTAGGATGCCCTGCAAGACTGCAGTGGCAAAGCCTGCTCTAGTTTTGGAGTATAATGGTAGGTGGTAGTGCTTGGAGAAGGTATGCATAGAACTCCAAGTGGCTGCTTCCAAAATATCTTTGGTAGGAACTCCTCTGAGGAAAGCTGCAGAGGTAGCTGTGGCCCTTGTGGAGTGAGATCTGATGCCTGCAGGTACAGGTTTACCATGAAAAGAGTAACAAAAGCGTATGCAGTGGGCTATCCATTTTGAGATTGTCTGTTTGGAAATTGGCTTCCCTTGAGCTCCTATAGCATAGGACACAAAGAGCTGTCCCGATTTTCTGAAAGGTTTTGTTCTGTCCAAATAATAGCGCAGCTGTTTGTGGATGTCCAAGGAATGTAATAGTCTCTCCCCTTTGTTTTGAGGATTAGGGTAAAAGGTAGGTAAGTGTATAGCCTGATTTAAAGCTACCCTGGATACCACCTTTGGCATAAAGGACGGGTTGGTTCGTAAGGAAACTCTGTCCTGATGGAAGATGATAAAAGGCTGCACAGCCATGAGGGCTTGTAGTTCCAATACCCTACGAGCTGAGGTGATATCCAGAAGGAAAGCTGTTTTCCAGGACAAATATTGCAAATCTTTTGAGGCAGCTGGCTCAAAAGGAGGCAAGGTCAGTTTTTCTAGAATGAAGTTGAGGTCCCAAGCAGGTATTGGTTGTTTCCTTGGGGGTTTTATATTCTTAGCCCCTCTGAGGAACTGTCTTAAGAAGGGGTGAGAGAATAAAGGTGGATCAGTGTTGTATTCTGCAGAAATGGCTGAGGCATGGATTTTGATGGAGGAGAATGAAAGTCTACTGCTTAGCAGCTCAGCTAGATACTGTAATATTTGAGGTAAATTCAGTTTTCCAGGATTCTGGCCCTTTTTTTCATTCCAGTCACAAAACCGTTTCCATTTTGCGGAGTAAGCTTTTCTAGTAGATGGCCTTCTAGCCTCCAAAATGACATCCTGCACCTCCTTGGAGAGTAGGGTCTGTTGTGATGTTAAGGAATCTTCCATGCGGCCAGATTGAGTGTTTTCAGCTGACTGTGAAGCGTTTTGAAGCTGTGCTGAGTTAAAAGAAGAGGCATTAGAGGTAGGGTCTATGGAGGGGAATGCGTCAAGCTCCTCAGGAGTGGGTACCAGTGCTGTCTTGGCCAGTCTGGAGCAATGAGAATCATCTTTGGTCTGTCTGCTCTGGTTTTTAATAGAACTTTGGGCAGCAGAGGAAGAGGTGGAAAGGCATAAACTGTCATTGTTGTCCAACTGAAAGAGAGAGTGTCCACTCTCCAGGCCTGTGGATGAAAAGTCCTTGAGCAGAATTTTGTCAATTGGTGATTTTTGTGGGAGGCAAAGGGATCTATGTCTGGCCTTCCCCATGCTTGAATTATCTCTGTAAAAACTTGAGGCTGCAACTTCCATTCGTATGGATCTGTCATATTTCTGCTTAGGTTGTCTGCCAGCGTGTTTTCCTTGCCTGGCAAGTACTGTGCTTCAAGGTTGATTTGTAATTCCAGAGCCATGTTCCAAAGTGACATGGCCAGCCTGCATAGGGGGTATGAATGAGTTCCTCCCTGTTTGTTTATGTACCACATTACTGTGGTGTTGTCTGTTCTTATCAATAGTTGACCTGGATGCAGAAGGTCTTTGAAAGCTATAATAGCATTTATTACTGCTAGCATTTCCTTTTGATTGATGTGAAGGTGCTTTTCTTTTTGGGACCATTTGCCCTGAATGCACCGATCTGTTATGTGCGCCCCCCAGGCGTAGTCCGAGGTGTCTGTTGTGATGACTTGATTTGCTTGAGGCTTGCAGAATTGGAGACCTGTGTTTGTTTGGCATGCTTGAGCCCACCACAGAAATTCCTTTTGAAGACATGGAATTAGTGGTATTATTGTTTCCAAACTGTGGCTGTGTTGAGACCATAGGTTTTTCAGGTACCATTGAAGTTTCCTCATATGCAGCTTTGCACATGGGATTAGTAGGATGCAAGATGCCATGAATCCCAGAGCCTGCAGGATTTTCCTTGCAGTCAGCCTGGTGAAATTTCCTAGTTTTCTGAAGTATTGAGTTAGCTGCCCCTGCTTCTCTGGCGTGAGGTAGGCCATCTGGGTGTTTGTGTCCAAGTTGGCACCCAGGAAAATTATTTTCTGAGAGGGTATTAGCCTTGATTTCTTTTTGTTGACTGTGTATCCCAGAGAATTCAACAACATTATTACAAAAGCCAGATGTTTCAGAAGTATGTGCTTGCTGTCCGCTTGGATCAGGCAGTCGTCCAAATATGGGTATATTTGTATCCCTTGAAGTCTACAGCAGGCAATTACTGATGCCAGGCATTTCGTGAATACTCTGGGCTCAGTAGATAAGCCAAAGGGCAATGCAGAGAATTGATAATGGGTTGAACCTGCAAGAAATCTGAGGTATCTTCTGCAATTTTGTCTGATTGGGACATGCAGGTATGCCTCCTTAAGGTCCAATGTTACCAGCCAAGACTCCTTGCCCAGCATGGGAAGAAGCTGCTGTAATGTGAGCATCTTGAATTTTGGTACGAGTAAAAATGTGTTTAGGATGGATAGGTCCAAAATAGGTCTCCAATCTGTTCCCTTCCTTGGTACCAGGAATAGTCTGGAATAAAAACCTTGACCTTGTTCGTGAGTAGGTACCTCTTGAATAGCTTTCATGTCCATGAGATCTGAAATTTGTCTTTGTGCCTCTGCCCTTTGATTGTGTGGCAGGTTTGGCATGCCTCTCATTTTGGGAAGGGTGTGAAAATGGAATCTGTAGCCTCTGTTTATAATGTCCAGGATCCATTTGTCTTTTGTGACAATATGCCAATTTTTTGAAAATAATGCCAGTTTTCCACCTAAGGGTGCTGCCATTTGAGCCTTGCTTGGCATGTAAAAGGGAAAGTCATTGGGCTGGCTTTCTGAATGGCTGTGAACTACCCTCACCATCTCTTTGTGTAGGAGCTTGCCATTGTCTGCCTCTAAACGATCCTTGAGATTGCCCTCTGCCCCTCGGGCGCCTGTATCTACCTCTTTGGGGTCTGTCCATGGCTGGAAAGGACCAATTTTTGGAAGGCCAATTTCTACTGAAACGTGGAGGTTGTACCTGTAGAAAATCTTTCGCTGTTTGCAATGATTTAGCCTTTTCCTCCATTTTCTTTAATACCTCCTCAGCTTTAACACCAAATAATACATCCTTTTGTAGAGGAGCATCTAGTAATTTAGCTTTGACATGATCTGGTAAGGTTTGCTCCTTGAGCCAGGCATGTCTACGTATGACTGATCCTGTAACAGCAGTTCTACATGAGGCCTCTAGAGCATCAAAACCACATTGCAAGGTATGTTTACCCACTTGTTCTGCACTATGCATCAAATCCTGCAACTCCTTCAAGTCTGGTTGTTCAGGTTGTGACATTTTGCTTCTCAACTGTGATAACAGAAACTGTTGGTACTTTAGCATATGGAACTGGCAGTTTAATGCCCTCATGGTTAAAGTGGCTGAGGTGTATACCTTTTTTCCCCACCTTTCTAAGGATCTGGAATCTCTCTCGGAAGGTAATGGATTTTTAGCAGTGGAGGCCTTAATTCCCTTGGGGCCCTGTGAGATAGTTTCTGGGTCAGCCGCATGGCTTTTGTATAAAAATTGGTGTGAGTCAGGAACCCAGTAGTACCTGTCAGGCTTGACTGGGGCTGGAGGTAAAGGATCCGGGTTAAGGCAGGCCTACGAGTACATATCATCTAGTATGTCTAAGACAGGAGGTATAGCCAGAGGCCTGTGTTGAGGTAGCAAGAGAAAATCCCTAAGCCTTTTCTTGGAATCTGAGTACTCTTGGCCTTCCCAGTGGAAGTGCTCCCTTAAGGTATGCAAGGTTTCCCCAAATGAGTAATCCTCTGGGGGGGAGACAGAGGGAATGAACTTCTCTGCATCAGAATCTTCAAAAGGGGAGTAAGAATGTTCCTGTTCATCAGAGTGCTCTGAAATAATGGAAGCCTGGTCAGAGGAGGGGGATTCTTCCTCCACTCTGGGCCTTTTGTCCGGGGGGGGGGGTTGAGAACCCCTGATAAGAGTAATTAAATCCTCAGCCATTTTAAGCATCTGTTTTTTAGGCATGGGGCCTAGAGAAGGGCCCTGTGTAGCCTGTCTCTTAGAATGCATGGCTGCTTTAGACTTAGTGAAAGCCTTGATGGAAAAAGAAGAGGAAGGTCTGAAGACACCTTGAGAGGAGGCAGACCTGTCTACATTTTGAGATTCACCACCAAAAGTGGCTTTGATATCTGTAGTCGGGGTGTGGGCCGAGGAGCCTGCGACCTCGGGCACAGAAGACACCGCCAATGAAGTGTCGTTGGTAGGCAGGGGCTGCGTAGGTGCCTCGCTGAGAACTGGACCACCTCTAGTCGGCTTTGGCGTGGTGTCAGTAGAGGCCGCGGACCTCGTGTGTCGGTCCTTACTTTGCATTTTTTAGACAAAACGGGAGTCGGAGTATCCAACGACATAATATAGTTACATTTTTTGCCAAAATAGTGCTGGGTGAACTCCGCCCGACACTTAATGGTGCGTTTGTTGAATGTAGCACAAAAACGACAGACCGAGACGTCGTGGTCTGGGCCTAAGCAAGGAATGCAGAGGGAATGAAAATCCTTATGCGGTATTTGCTTCCCACATGAAATACAATTATTAACTTTGTCTGACATCGGTCTGAGGCAAGAAAAGTTTCCCCAACGCGGTACTTAGCTTTCAAGAAGACTTCGGTTGCAAAATTTTCGTAATTTCAGGAGCTGGCCGACCAGTACTTGCAAACTGCTTCTGCTTCAGGCACTGCGCGGCAAGAAAGACTGAAGAAAATGGCATTGGCTGGTTCTTTTATACCCCTGTCACACTGACGTCAGGGAAGAAGCGACAACAACCGACGCTGGACCTAGACTTTGGAATTCGGCCGACCGAGGACCCGCCTGATGGCAGGAGAACCCATTGGTTATGACTGCAGCTGTATGCACGATGAACATCATTCTTCTGTCATACACAACACAACACAACACTTTATGCCACTTGGCTGCAGTCCATCTGATTTTAGCTTTGACCTCTTCATTCAGACTTCCTTTCTCCTCAGTCACCCTCCCAGATACTTGAAGCGGTTAACCTGTTCCACTATCTTCCCTTCTATCTCAATTCTCAGCTTCTTCTGATTTCCCCATTTGATACCAATACTATTGTCTTATCTGTACTCCATTTCATTCCATGTGCCTTCCATTTTGCTTTCCATTCCCCTGTCCTTTGCTGAAGTTCCTACATAGAATTTACATGTAATGCCACATTGTCTGCATACAGCAACTTTGTTGATCTGTCACCTCTGACATGTTTGCTAATGTAGTCCATCACCAGTATGAAGAGCAATGGGCTCAGAGATTAACCCTGATGCACACCCACTTCCACTGGGAGCCCCTCTGACAGAACACTGTTTGTACTTGATTCATTGTGTCCTTGTACATACCTGCAGTAACTCTACCAGTGTTTCTGGGACTTTGAACCACCACTGGACTGCCCAAATCAGCTTTCTTGGGATTTTGTCATATGCTTTCTTCAAGTCCAGGAATGCCCAGCTGGACTGTTTTGTCATCTCTAGCTTCTTAACTACCTGTCTCACTGCAAACATTGGGCCAGTTGTGCTACATCCTAATCTGAATTGCTCATCTCCCATCTTACTTTCCACTACTCTGTGTGTGTTCGCTTAACAATTATCTCTCCAGAATTTTCAATAAATGCAACAGGAGTTTGATACCTCTGTACTGCCCGCAGCTGTGAATGCCCCCTTTGTTCTTGAACACTGGTACTAGCATGTTTATTCTCCAGTCATCTGGGATATGCCTCTCGATACTGCCATTTCTCTTCTATCTCACCCAGCATCTTTATCATATCTGCTATGACCTCATCTGCACCTGCTGCTTTCCCTGACTTCATTTTCCTTAGTGCTGTTCTTACTTCTTCAATGGTGGGACACTCCTCTTCTTTCACTGTAGGCTGTGTCTGGAGTAATACAGCTTCTGTGGGGTTTTCCTTCATTCAGAAGCTGCTGGAAGTACTCCTTCCATCTGCCTTTGATGTCCTGTTGACTGGTGAGGAGGTTGTTGCTGGCATCACAATACCACAATGATGTGGTACATAAATAAGTAAAGAGCCAGACCTTACTCTATATGCACACTACCTGTGTTAGCATGGGCATAGATTTACAGCACAATCTCACTCTACAGGCATCCTACATTCTGCCAGAGCAAAAACCGAGTTTCAGAAAAGCTGAGCAGGACAAAGGCAGACCTTCATGGATGGAAACTAGATCAGGGAGTCTTCCAAGATTTGATCCATCTCAGAGGAGTTCCTGAAGTAGACATTTTGCCTTCTCTCTGAACAACCTTCTGACTGTTTGCAAACCATAGGCCCCCTGCACAGATTTTTTGGACCATGCATACATGTGTGTGTTCCTTGATGCACCATCCTGATGGTGTGTGTGTGTGTGTGTGTGTGTGTGTGTGTGTGTGTGTGTGTGTGTGTATATATATATATATATATATATATATATATATATATATATATATATATATATATATCTATACACACACACACACACACACACACATATATATATGGATTCTATGATCTCGAAATACTGAAATTTCAAATTTCAGTATCTCGAGACTATAAAGACGAACCCTTAAAATATCGAGTAATAAAAACTGCGAAATTTGAAATGTCGAACGTTATTTTCAGTGCTTATTTGCAAAGAAATACACTAGCTACAGTACTGTCAGTTTGCAGAGAAATCGAGCAGTGAAGGTGTCTATGCTGCTATATTGTAAGCCACAGCAACACATAACCAAGTTAAATTAGACTTTATTCGCGTGTCCATTCAAAATGGATAACACGTCTGTAACTGCTCCAGGGACTTTAGGAGCCATGTATCACACTTTCAGCTCACAAAAGGCAGTTATGTTCTGATACTGGATGAACCAGGAAAAGGTAGTGCAAGAAAAGATGTACTGGTGCTGCAAGTTGAAACTATCCCTGAAGTGCAGAGGTAGAGCCATCACTGTAAGTGTTCCGGATGGTGAGAAATTTGTTGAAATCTGTGCAACACACACATGGAGGTGATCCAAGTGAGACTGAGAAGTACAGGGTTTGTGATGAGTTAAGAGTATGTTCTAGAGTGTCTCGTGATAACCCTTGTATTGTAGTCGACGATGTATTAGTGTCAACATCTGCTGACATAACACCAAGCCTCCCCACACGTAAAGCTCTTATTCAGCAGTTTGGTAGGGTTCGGAGAAAGAATGTTAAAGCAGATAAGCTGTGTAGCATAAATGATATAAAGATTTCTGATTATCCTATGGTCTGACCCTTTAAGTAAAACTATGTCTGATAGCACTACTGATACAACTGTTGTTGTCTTTAGTACACGTCGAAACCTGTTTGATCTTAGCACTGCTACGATTTGGCTGGTAGATGGCACATATTTCTATGAGGGGATTATGTGCCATCAGTTATATAGCATTCATGGACTGGTACATTATGGTGGCTTCCATAAAAGTGTACCATTACTGTTCTGCCTAATGACGAAAAAAAAAACTAAAATCCTATAAGTTTATGTGGCATTGTGTTCTAAACTTGCTAGATGAGGAAGGATTCGAATTACACCTTAAGTACATTTTTGACTTTGAAATTGTGGCAAAGAGAAGTGTGAATATGAATCTGCAAGGTGTTGTGTCCAAAGGATGCCTGTTTCACTTTGAGCAGAATATTTGGAGGAAAGTGCAGCAGTTGGGTCTTTCACACTTGTATAATACTAATATGAGTTTCCAACTGCATGTTAAGTGTCTAGTAACATTAGCATTTGTACCCGAAAATGATGTGCTGTCATGTTTTATGAACGTTAAGGACATGTTTCCTGCTGAAGGGAAATCTTTATTGCAGTACTTCTCCGATTGGTACGTTCTAGGCAAGTTACGGAAGTTTTGTACTAGAACTACAGGATTTTCCTGTTTTCCACCCTTATTTCCAGTGTCATTCTGGAATGTTAATGACTTAAATTCACTGTTCTTGTTTTGCACCCAAAAGAGTGTGGAAGCTTGGCACCATAGATTAAAGGCACTACTGGGTCAACATGCCTGCGATTTGAATGTCCTTATGAACGTATTAGCCAGAGAACAGGACAGAGTTGTGGAACTACGAATCAGAATAAGTTGCGGAGCTCCGCCTTCTCCTAAGAGGCGAAATGTTGTACAGCAGCATACACAGTTTGAAAATGTGCTGAGAAATAGGGATATGTATTCACCAACCCAATTCCTTATGGCTATTGCAAGATTGTTGAAAATGTAAGTGTAGCATTATATGTGCTACATGTCATGCAAATACGATTTCTGATTATTATCCTTTGTCTACACTATGTTATGACAGCCTTGCCTTTATTTTGAGGAATGCCGTTGAAGTGATGCAACATAATGTATGAGATTAGCTAGGAGCTTCAAAGATCGAACATAGTTTGGCAGTACATGTGTATGTATTGGGCTGTTATACCAGATATTATGGACACCTAAACATTCTGTGTGTATTGGTTCTACTTGCTGGGTTGCTTTCATTCACGGACGAGGATGTTGTACGTGGATTTTGTTTGTTTTGCACCACAGTGTATGGATGTTCATGTTATATGTGGACCTTTCATTTCCGATATTGTACTAAGATTATTGGCTTTATTAAGGATGTTTTTGCAGTTTTCAATGTTGTGATAATGTCGTGTATAGGCACATTTGGGATGTCTCTTCGTTGGATGGCTGTTAGCCAGGTTGTTGGCTGTTATGCTACTTTTCGACATTATGACGGGTGAATTTGTTGTTTTTATGTTCGGTTATATGTGGTTCGTTGTTTTTGCTGTTCGATGTTTTCATTTTTCGACTTTATAGTCTCGAGATAATGAAATTCGACATTTCAGTATTTCGAGACTATAAATTTAATCCATATACATATATATATATATATATATATATATATATATATATATATATATACACACACACACACACACACACACACACACACACACACACACACACACACACACACACACACACACACACACACTATTGTATAATATCACCACTTGATAAAGTGAGTTTTAAATTTGTAGTTTAAACATTTTTCCAGTAAGCAATGAAGCAAAATGTAAGGACTAATAATGACAAAACTACCCATTACAGCACATTTCAACCACAAAAGGGCACTCAAACTTCTGTCACTTTGAGGGAAAACTTCTGCTTTATCACTTTAGACATTAGTCACCTACACACAGTAATTCCACAAAGTGAGCGTATGGAACTAGTAAGGAATTATTTACACTTTGAAAGCATCGTGAGCCCAGAAGATATTTGTGCATTGTTTGACATCATAATTAAAAAAAAGAAGTTATGTTCTTACCATAACGTTCCATGTGAATTGTTCATCTCGCCTTTGTTCTTACACACGGATTCGGAGCCGATCCTCAGCTCCGAGTCGGCCACATCACCAGCTCCTGCATCTTTGAGAAAGCTCGAGGCACAGTGCTATCCCATGATCCCCTGGTGCTAACCCTCAGATCTAGTTTGCTAACACTCGAAGAACCCCACTAGTTACTGCGCCCTAGCGCACAGAAATGCAACCACACTGTCTAATACTCTATAATAAAGTAGAGGAGAAAAGATGCCTTACCTGAAGTACAGTAGGAAGCTCAAGAACACCCACATCTAGAGAAGATTCTCCCAGACCGCAGGACGGGGGATGGAGGGGGGGGAATGTAAGAACAAAGGCGAGATGAACAATTCAGATGGAACGTTATGGTAAGAACATAACTTCTTTATGTGAAATTGTTCGATCTCACTGTTTGTTTTTACACACAGGTAGCGTCCCTAGCTCTTTTATCCTGGGTGGCTCAAGGGAGAACATTCCTGAGAACAGTGGAACCAAATGTCACCCTGTCTCTGGAGTTTTTATCTAATTTGTAGTGGGTAATAAAGGTGGTTTCACCCAGGTTGCCGCCGCACAAATGGTATCTAATGGTAAGCGAGCGGCATGGGCCAAGGAAGTAGCAACTGCCCTTGTAGAATGAGCTCTAGGATTAAAGGGGAGCTGTTGTTTTGATTCTGCATATACGAAATTTATACAGTTCGACAGCCATTAGGATAAAGTAACTTTCGCTATCGCTTCTCCCTTCTTTTGGTCAGTATAAGATACAAATAGTTGGTCTGATTTTCTGTATTCCTTAGTCCTGTCTAAGTAAAAATCTCAGCTGCCTGTGGACATCCGATTTGTGCAGCATGTATTCCAGCTTATTAGAGTGATTTTTGAAGAAGGTGGGTAGCTCAATAGATTGATTAATATTCTAAACTGAACAAATCTTTGGAAGGAAGGATGGATTGTGCGCAATATTACTCTATCTGGGTGAAAAATCATGTATGGGGGCCGGACAGACAAAGCTTGCAACTCTGAAACTCTCTGAGCGGAAGTGATGGCAACCAGAAAGAGTGTCTTCCATGATAAAAATTTGAGAAGAGTTGTGGTGGCTGGTTCGAATGGGGGCAACATGAGCTGTGATAACATCAGGTTAAGATTCCACGGGGTGATTGGATCACGAAAAGGGGGACGTAGGTGAAAGGTACCTTTCATAAAAGCTTTGCAAAGTCTGTGGGACATGAGAGAATTATCTCCTAGACCAACATGAAAATTTGATATAGCTGCCAGTTGTACCCTTATCGTGGAAGTGGAAGCTCCTTCCTGAAAGAGTGTGGAAAGAAACTCTAGTATCTTGTGTACTGGAGCCCCTGATGGATCTATACCCTGTTGCGAGGCCCAGTACGCGAAACGTTTCCATTTGCTATTGTATAGCTTCCTTGTGGATGGCTTATGGGAAGATACAATGATCTGTTGAACTGCAGGGGACAGTAAGTCTGACCTGGCTAAGATGGGAAGTGGAGCAGCCAAGCTGTCAGTTTGAGGGACTTGAGAGATGTGTGGGGAACTCCCGACGAGTGTGTCAACAGGTCTGGCACTGGGCCCAGAATCCACGGTTCGTCCACCTGATGAGTTTGAAGAAAGGGAAACCAGATTTGTCGAGGCCAGAATGGGGCTATCAGAATTATGGTCCTTTCCAGACATTTGGCTTTCTGCAAAAACTTGGGGATTAGCGGGACAGGGGGAAAAGCATAAAGGAGACCCAGGGGCCAATCTTGTACCAGTGCTTCCCTGGGGGTGCCCCCGGAGGGGGTAGTAGGGCAAAGTAGCTTCTGCATTTGGCATTCAATGGGGATGCAAATAGGTCGCAGCAAGGCTGGCCCCATCTGCTGAAAATCATTTCTGCTACTTGAGGTTTGAGGGACCACTCGTGGGGCAACAGGATGGCTCTGCTCAACCTGTCCGCAATCACGTTAGATGTCCCCGGGATGTGCGTTGCTATCAGAAAGCGTCTGGTGGACACAGCCCATTGCCAAATCCTGAGGGCCTCTCTGCACAATGGATAAGACCTGGTTCCCCCTTGTTTGTTTATGTACCAGACTACTGACATGTTGTCTGTCTGAACTGTCACTGTTCCCAGAGGCAAGGACTTGTGAAAGTGCTGCAATGCTAGAAACACTGCCCTCAGCTCTAGGACATTGATGTGCAGAATGTATTCCAAGTTGGACCATTGACCTTGGACTGTTCTTCCCTGAAAAATCCCCCCCCCCACCCTATCAGGGAAGCGTCCGTGGTCACAGTCGCTGTAGGACCGGGTAATACGAACGGTCGGCCTGTTGTTAGATCCTGACTGTGCATCCACCAAAGGAGATCCCGTTTGCAGGAGTTTGTGATTAGGATCTGGTGAGACAGTGGAAGCTGTCGGTATGACCACTGAGCGAAGAGCATCCACTGAAGAATCCTCATATGCATTCTGCCTAGGGGGACTACAATAAGAGCGGCTGCCATCATTCCTAGGACTCGTAAGATTTGTTGTGCAGGGACTTTCCTGCTCTGAAGAAGGATAGAAATCTGACTTCTGAGGGCTGATACCCTTGATGGGGGGAGATTGATTTGAGCCAGGGAAGTGTCTAAATCTGCCCCTATAAATGAGATACGCTGTGAGGGCGATAGTGCAGACTTTCCAAAATTGATTGTTATGCCTAGAGAGGAGCAAAGGTTGATGGTGTAATCCCTGGCTTGCACAAGACGATACTCGGTGGTGGAAGAGAGGAGCCAGTCATCTGGTAAGGAAACACCCGGAATCCCACCTGTCTCAAGTGAGACGCTACTACTGCCATGCATTTGGTGAACACCCTGGGGGTTGTGGTGAGGCCAAAGGGCAGAGCACAAAACTGGAACTGACTGGCTCCCAACCGGAAGCGCAGATGATCTCTGGACGCTCTGGCCATCTTGATATGGTAGTACTCGTCCTTGAGATCTATAGAGCACCTCCAGTCACCCTCCTGTAGGAAAGGAAGTATCGACTGTAGCGTGAACATCCGGAACTTTGCCTTCTCCACGAAGGTGTTGAGTTTGCTGAGATCCAAAATTGGTCTCCAGTCCCCTGTTTTCTTTGGAACTAAAAAGAACCTTGAGTAAGTTCGGGATCCTATTTGGTCTGCCGGGACTGGTTGGATGACTCTGTTTTCGAGCAGCCTTTTTATATCTACAACTGCCTGGTCTCGCAGACTGGGTGGAACATCTGGGAGCTTTTTGGAGGCAGGTGGAGTTTTTATAAACGGAATATTGTAGCCTCTGGTAACTATGCTTTTTACCCAGGAATCTGATGTGAGATTTAGCCAGGCCTCTGGGTATAGAGCCAAGCGACCCCCGACTGCCTCCAGAGTAGGACAGCCAGGCCTGTACTCAGGAGTGCTGGAAGAGCTTCCCAGAGAAAGTCTCTCTGTCGCCCTGATTTTGTGGACCCCTCTGCCGCCTGGGCGGCGTCTTCCATTTCTTGCCCCTCCTCTGCCTCTGGAGGGGGCATCACTCTGAGTGGGCTGAAAGGATCCCTGAGTCTTTCATAACCACATTTTTCCACCTCTATGCCCTTTGGGTTATGGTCTAGACGGGGCAGAAAAACGGACCCCTACGGCAGACAGGGTCTTCCCTTCTTGCTCGCACCTAGTGAGAGTCTCCTTTACTTTGGGGCCAAACAAGGAAGCACCATCAAAGGGGGCATTTGTAAAGGAAGACTTGAAGGATTCCGCAAAGGAGCATAGGTGCAACCAGGATTGCCTCCTCAGAGCAATCGCTGAAGCTGCCGCTCTACTCGATCCTTCAGCTGCGTATGAAATAAGCCTCATGGACGAGTTCACTATGGAATTGAGGGTGTTAAGCTGTGCTGTCACCTTTTCGGAGACAGCAGCATCTGTGTTACCCTGGAGAGTATCTCTGAGTTCCTTAAGGAGATCTCTCTGTAGATGCGTGAAATGCATAAGGTAGTTGAGCGACCTCATGGAGAAGGTCACAGAACTAAAGACGCACTTTCCATACCTGTCCATCATCCTAGAATCCTTAATAGGAGGATGGACAGAGGAAGATGATTCGGACATTTCCTTTTTCGTGGCTGCCGCCACCACCATAGTATCCACGGGAACTCCTTTCATAAGGTAACTCTTGTCTTGAGGGGCCGTGATATATTTGTTAGGTCTACATGGGACTGGTTCCACTGTATCAGGTGATTCCCAAGCTCTACGGGCTATGAGTTCCATTAGCTCGTCAAACGGTGGGATCACCCAGGTGTTAGAAGGTTGAGCCCCAAATGCCTTCAGCAGTACCGATTTGTCTGCAGAAGGGGTAAGGGATTGCCAATCTCCCCTCTGTTTCAAGATTTCTAAAATGTCAGCAAAAGAGACATCTTCAGAGGGGGACCATGGGAACCCTTCTGCTTCATCCAAATCAGTATCCGATGTTAGAGATTCCTGTGGGGAATCAATGTGCCTCCTCTTGCACAATCTTTTCCTCGGTACATCCTCAGAGGGGGCTTCTGGGGATGCCTCCAAGGAAGTAGGGGCGCCCTCTGGGGCTTGCTGAGGCATTGGGTCTCGACGCTTAGCAGGGACCGAAGGTACAGAAGCAGAACACAGACCCTTTGGGGAAGGAGAAGAAGATGTTGGTGATGTATGTGTCTGTTCAGCCAAGACCTTCTTCATGATGTCGAAGGCACCGGTGCCCCAGTCCGTTGATGCCACCGGTTC
Organism: Protopterus annectens; assembly: GCF_019279795.1. Classification (NCBI taxonomy): domain Eukaryota; kingdom Metazoa; phylum Chordata; order Ceratodontiformes; family Protopteridae; genus Protopterus; species Protopterus annectens. Next base: position 1,178,963,315 of record NC_056746.1, on the reverse strand, counting down.
TGAAGAAGCCGGTAGCCTCCCCGGAACCATAGGTTCCGACCCTGAGGACGGAACCAAACTGATCTGAGCCGAGGCCCCGAGGGGAAGAGTTGGAACCGAAAGTTCAGTTCGACTGTCCCCCATGGAACCTAGGAAAGACCGTCCGCTCCGAGACCCCCCGGCTGGTTCCGAGGGTGTCGAGGTTAAAGGTGTCGATAGCACTGCTGGAGGCTTTGGCACCAAGGGCTCTACACTCATCGGCTCTTCGATTCCTGGCTCCGACGACTCGACAGGTCTCGGAGAAGGATTGGTCGAGGGGGTGGGAAGGGTTTCGAGTTTCGAAACCAACTGGGATGAAACTTCGATCAGTTTGGACAGAGCCGAGTTCTCCATTAGCTTCTGTACCACTCGGTCGACGTCGGAATTGGAAAGCGGCCTCGAAGAACGGGTCGAAGGGGCCGAAGCTGTCACCGAGCAAAGGATTGAAGGCGGTGGTAACTCTGACACCGGGTCCAACACGGTAGTATCAATTAGAGACAAGGACTCGACGCCCGACCCCGAGGTCTTTGGAGCCGGTGTCTGAATCTGAAAAGAGGTACTCGGAGCCGAGGACTTAGACTCTGACACTCTTGAAGACTTCGACCCCTTCGAAGACTTGGACACTTGTTCGGTCTTGTCCAGGGCCTCTTGAAATTCAGGTTTTAACAACCCTCTGTCTACCAACTTCCTGCGTCTTTCCAGCATGACCCTCCCACTGAAGGAATGGCATATGGAGCAGTCTTCCTGCAAGTGGAGACGGTCAAGACAGTAGACGCAGGATGAATGGTTATCAGTTATGGACATCTTTTGTCCACATTGACACCTCTTGAAGCCTGATTTGGCTTTCTCAGACATTTTAACACTATATTTAGTAAAAAATACCAAAAAACACAGCACACTAAATTTATAGGAACACACTATATATATATATATATATATATATATATATATATATATATATATATATATATATATAATAATAATAATAATAATAATAATGTACAAACAGTCTAATGTAAAGTTTAACACTATCTTAATATGTATATATATGTATATGTATCAAAAGGGGGAAAAGTTAAGGCAAAAACTACAATAATATAAATACTACTGTCAGTCCTGACAGAAAAACCCAAGGCCTTAACTAAGGTAAATACTAACTATTTAAAGCTATTCTATCTAAGAAAAAACACACTCTATAAGCTAACACACTATACACTATTATTTACTACTTTTAAAACTACTTTAAACACTATTTTTAAACTACAAACTTCGAAAATTTAGAAATATAATGAAAAAATACTGGCCCGAGCCTCTCAGTATGTGATCTGCTGCTAGCGGCAAACTAGATCTGAGGGTTAGCACCGGAGGATCATGGGATAGCACTGTGCCTCAAGCTTTCTTGAAGATGTGGAGCTGGTGATGTGGCCGACTCGGAGTCGAGGATCGGCTCCGAACCCGTGTGTAAGAACAAACGGCGAGATCGAACAATTTCACATTATATATTTTTAGATTCAGCAACAAATCTAACATCAAGTTTGTGGGGTAGCAGAGGGGATGACAGAAGATGCCACTTTCACCAACTCAGTATTGAATGCTTGGGAAAAGTAAGCTATTCGCAATACTTACTGAAATTTCATCAGAATGTATGCCAAATACATAAGTTCATAGCTAAATACTAGGCTATTTGCCCAGAACGGCAATTTTAAGCCTAGCCAATAATCAGAGGTTAAAAATCAAACCCTGTACCTGGTGTTCATGAGACGAAGACCTTAATCATTACATTACCCCCCCCCCCCCCCAATACACATACTCCCTGTCAGGGAATCAAACCCTGGTCTTTTGCATGACACAGGGGATTCTCACCACTATACTAAAGATAAAGACCTTGATGATCTGTTTTTTCATTTGGCAAGTTGACACAGACACTTTTATTATAAAGTCTACCAAGTACTTAAGGTTTACAGGGAATTGGTAAAAGAAGAGTATCAGTTTCATGGATAAAACAGTCTCTAGATAGTAGACTTATAGGGAGTTTGGCATCCACAACTTACATAAAATTAATACGTTTTTAGGTAAGCAGAAGGCTAACTGCCCTTAAGGGCCATTTTAAGTGCAGCCAGTTTCTCTTTTTGTGCTCAAACTAGCCAATCCCATTTGGTTAGAGACTGGCCTTAACCATCCCAAAGTCAATAATTATATATTACCCCTGATGACAATTACTGGGATCATATGACAGATAATTTGAGGAAACCTATGCATGGGATAAAGCATTTAGGAGTTGACCATTAGTAGTACAGGGTCATTCCTGGGGCAAAATTTCTGTTTCCCATCCACAGATCCAAGTTGCACTTGAATATGGATACTGATAAACTTTTTTTAAGTCTGCTCTCATCTCTAGGACACTGATATGCAACCTGGTCACCAGCTGAGGTGACGTTTGCAAATTGGTGTCAATCTGATGGGAAAGGATGGCAGCTGATAGAGAATGGACCATTGCACTGTGCCAATATTCACTGCAGAATCTGCATGAAGAACCTTGTTAGAAGAACTAACAGAATTGCTGCTGACATGGATCCTAGGGCTTGTAAGACTATCTGTGCAGGGGGAGACTGGTGGGATAACAATACCCAGACTTGATTCCTTAGTATTGTTATGTGGCGCAATGGAAGAGAAGCTATTTGATCCCTTATGTTCAGCTGCGTCCTTATGAATTTTAGGTTCTGCACTGGAGTTAGACTGGACTTGTCTAGGTTTATAGTGATGCCAAGGGAGTGTGAAAGTTGGATTAAGTAATCTCTGGTGTGGATAAGCTGATGCCTCATGTGGGTGGTAAGGAGCCAATCATCTAAGTATGGTAACACCTGGAATCATTTGAGTCTCATGTGAGCTGCATTTCATGAACATCCACGGGGATGTGCTATGACCAAAGGGCATCACCCTAAACTGAAAATGACTGGCTCCCAGCTGAAAGTGCAGGTATCTTTTGGAGCGCCTGTCTATTTTGATGTGATAGTACTCTTCCTTGACATCTACTGAACACATCCAATAATCCTTGTGCAACAGTGGCAGAATGAACTGGACCATAACCATTTGGAACCTCGACTTCTTTACATAACAATCCAACTTGCTTTGATCCAGAATGGGTCTTAGATCCCCTGTCTTTTTCGGCACCAAAAAGAAGCAGTAGAAGATTCTGAATCCTTCTTGTTTGGTCGGGACATCTTGGATGACTCTTTTTGCAGCAGTTTTAGAATCTCCTGTGCTGCCCTCTCCCTCTGACTGGGTGGCATGTCAGGGAGTTTCTTGTTGATGTTTGGAGGGGGAAGGAAAAAGGGAATGTAGTAACTTCTGGATATTATGTTTTGCACGCAGGGTTTGTGAGTCAAGTGGGTCCGGGCTTCTGAGTGCAAAGTGAGTTGGCCACCAACTGCCTCCACAGATGGACAGTCAGGCAGTGCTTCAGGGGCTCTGATAGAGCTTGTTGGAAAAGAAATCTGTGAAGCCCTGGTTTTGCAGACCCCTCTGCCTCTAGGGCAGCACCCAACATTAAACCCTCCTCCTCTGCCTCTAGAGGAAGGTTCTCTGCATGGGTCTTGGAAAGGCCCTCGGGTTTTACAAAACCATATTTTCTTGCCTCCACATCCATTCCTTGAGAAGGACCTCTAAGGTGATGAAAATTTGATTCATACAGCAGAAAGGGGTTTCCCATCCTTTTTGCTGTGGGTGAGAGTATCTTTAACTAATGGCCCAAACAGGGAATAACCATCATAAGGGCATTCACAAAGGATGCCTTAAAGGGCTCTGTGTAATCACACAGCCTCATCCAAGCAAGCCTCCTTAGGGATAGTCCTGAACCGGCAGCTCGTGAGGTACCTTCTGTTGTATGGTAAATTAACCTCACCGAGGAACTGGCAACGGACGATAGAGTGGCCAGCTTAGAAGAAAGTTTCTTGAATTCCTCTGCAGGCATGGACTCAGAGACACCAACTGAAATCTGCTTGATCAGATCTCTCTGCAGCTAGGTAAAGTGAGCCAGGTAATTTAATGACTTCAGTGCAAAAAGACCTGGGGTGTAAACACACTTTCCAATCCTGTCCAATGCACTAGACTCCTCGTTAGGTGGATGGGCTTCTGCAGTCTCCTCTGCCAGTCCATTTTTAGTGGCTGCTGCCACCATGATGGCATCAACTATGGGACCCTTTCTGCAATGTTTTCTGTCTGCTGGTGGAACCAGGAACCTATCAGAGAGCTTCGGAATGGGCTCAATGTTGTCTGGTTCTCTCCATGCCCGGTGGGAAACCAAGTCAACAGGGTCATCTGCCGGGGGGGGTCACCCAGGACACAGATGAACCTGCCCTGAACGCTTCCAGGAGCACGGACTCCTCAGGAGGAAGAGGTTGGTCAGACCACCCACATTTCTGCTTCAAGATTTTCTGAATGTCTCCAAAGGAGATGCTCAGACCCCTTCATAGATCTCTCCCTGCCTCCCCAAGAGATCCTCTGGTGGAGATCGAGGGGAATCCTTCTCCCTTCATCAAGGTCAGTGTCTTAGATTAATGACTCCACGGGGGAATCAATATGCCTCCTTTTGCACTTCTTCTTCAGTGGGGTACTCTGGGGAAGTATCGGAAGAAGGGGATCCCTCGTAGGCAGTGGAGGTCTTGGAGGCCATCTCAGGATGGGTTGACTCAGGACAGGACAAATGGGATCAAGGCCCCGACCCAAAGGGGGTACAGGGGGGGATTGCTGGATATGTAGTGATGGTTCTCTAACTCGGGGAGAAAACCATTTCCATTACCTGAAAAGCTGATGGACTGGGAGAGGCCCTCTCTGTTTCTCCCAAAGCTGAAGCCATGAGGGGAAAGCAGCTAGGACTCGCACCAGATCCATGGCCTCCAGAAGGCATCGGACCCGAACTGTCTAAGGCTGAGGTGCCTAAGGGAAGAGATGGCTCCGGCAAAGATGGAGCCGATCCTACTCCCCTAGACCCAGCAATGACACCTCGGCTCCTAGATCTGCTCTGCTCTGAGGGAATAGGAACACGGCTGACCAAGGGTATCATCGCATTGAGGAAGGAAGCTTCTCCTGCACTGAATTTGACATACACAGGAGTCCTGAAACCTGTAACTCTGAAGCCATGGGTTGGATCAGAGAAGGAGCCCTGATGGTATGGTCCAGGTAGCTTACGGATCCGATAGGGGACGGAGCTGACAGTACCCCCATCTGGATCTGGGCCTTGAGGAATCTCCTCATCATCCTGTACTTGACTGCCTCTGACCAGCTTCTAGAGGATCTGGAAGAAGCCTCTGAGGGACGTCGGGAATGCTTGGACTTAACTGAGGGGGTAGGAGACTTATGCCATGCTCTCAGATCCACAGCCAATGGATCTGCACACCAGAGATGAAGGAGGTGACAAATTTATGATTTCCCCTGTATCCAGGGATGCTGGTGGATCCGATGGGGCAGGCACTTTCTTCAGATCCGAGGGGGTCTGATCCAAAGTTTTCTTAGTCTTGGCCTTTGATTCCAGAGGATCTCTTGGGGAGGCAGGGAGAGATCTATTTTTTGCTTTTTAGCAGAGGACAAAGAAGAAGCTGAAGCCAAGGAAGGGGTCTGAGCCTCAAGAGTCGAAGATGGAAGAAGACCCTTTAAGATCAACTTATTACATTTGTCCATGAGAGCTTGTGGACAGAAAGAAGCACAAACTGCACAATCAACTTTCAGGTGAGCTGCATCTAAACAATACATGCACTCCTTGTGGGCGTCTTGATTGGGGATTTTACGCCCACAAGAAGTGCAATGCTTGAACCATGGGTAGAGTTTGTCAGACATGATAATTGAACTGTACCAAAGTCCGCCAAAAAGCAACGGACACTCTAAGGCAAAAAAAAGCTAAGAGCTATAACTCACTCTAACTGACACTTAACTATAAGAAACTATAAGAAGTTTAACTACCTAACCTAAAAATACTTTTTTTTTTAAACAGAAAGAAAGGTTGTAGAGACAATCTCTCTCATACACACACACACATATGCTAGAATAAAAGGAACTAACTAGGATGAGGGAGGAACACTTACAGAACCCAAGAAAGATAATAATAATAATAAACACTAACTTGAAAATACAGTGAAAAGGACTACAGCTTGGAAGCAAGAGATCTGTGTCCAGACGCTGAAGCGACAAACGAGATCTGAGGTGCTTGGGTGGGTGAAGTGCATTATGGGTAAGAGGGAGGAGCTTGAGAGTCGGACCAAAGTCTGGTGAATATGGCCAAGCTGGATCCAAGGGTCACATCCGAGACCCTATCAAGAGGAGGAATGAAGAAGACAACATCAGATACATTGATTTGTTTGTTATATTTGGAATTAGTAAGTGGTGTAGGCAGAACAGTTTGAAAATTGCTAAGTACTCATCGTGCACATACACAGTAACGTAATTTCTGAGCAATGAACTGTTTAATGAAGACTGGAGACTTGATGGAAATGAGTTGAATGTTCAAACTGGAAGAATGGACTGAAGAGGGTACAGAAGAAAATTATGCCTTCTGAAATCAGTTTAAACACTGCGCTAGCTATTACATGTTTGTGTGATGCAAATCTGACATAAAAAGATAACAGGCCAAGTGATGGATACAAAGTTGTTTGATCACCCTGTTCTGTTAATTCTTGTCTTTGTCTATATATATTTTATGCTCTGTTATACTTAGCTTAAATCAAGGTTCATACATGTGTGGGTGTATATACTTACCATTTGTAACAGCAAATGGTAATAAGAGAGAACATTTTTTGTGCTTAGGAATAAAAGTGAACAATCTGTTCCTGTGTGTTTCAGCCTACCGGCTGCTTTCTCTGTGAGACTGCATTATAGCAGGGCACGGAATTTGCACACACTCTGCTGTGGTGCGCTTCAAAAAACTTAGTTTTGTCTTTTGTATGTTTTGATTATCGCAGATTCGATCTAACATGATCACTGTTATTAGGCTCAGTCTTTGAGGAGTTCAGTACTGCGTGACATAATTATACAATTATGATTATATACACACACAGATATGTTTACCATTGGTAGAAAGATTTGCATTAGAATTCTGAGAAAGTGAATTAAGTGGATACAGCTTTGAAAGATTACACTCAAGTCAAGACTGCAATCATGTTATTGTTTGTGCACTAATCAAATTAATTTAGCATGTTTAGAACTGGAAATTATTGTTAAAACTGGACTGTATGTATATGTATGCATGTAGAATTTTGTGATGTATGACAATATTTAAAGAAAAAAAAAAAAAAGAGTACTATCACATAATCAGTATTTCTGTGTATAGAACTTGAACACAACAAACAAAAAAGAAAAGAGAATTGAGATAGCCCACATCATGTTGGTTTATTCTTCCATGAAAACTATTCAAAGGCAGCTCCTAAATTGTGTGTTGGGTTGAGTGGGGTTGTCATGAATCTGAACTCAGCATTAAACCTGTTGAAGAAGTTGAGTCGGAACACATTGCAGCTGTCCAACCAAAATGTATTTTAGCAAATTGTTTCAATGACTGTAACTTGGTAAGTGGGAGGTATAAACACTGACACGTCATTGCTTTGCTTAACAAAAGTTCCACAGACTCCAAGCCAGGAGCCCCAAATCAGCATCAGTTTGTAGAGTTCTGTAAAGGCTGCCATCTTTAATTTTCATTTAGTACTACTGGAAACAACCTGACAACCCTAATGACTACTGTACTATACAGGTTGTTTCTCACCTAGATGTATTTTTTTTTCATTTGTGATATACAGTCATTATGTGTATCGTCCTCATGTAAACTTAAAAAAAAAATCCCTGTCAAAAACACTGTGTTATTCATGGGCCTTGAAACAGCTTCCCTTTTTTCTCAGAGGTTGTTTACCCAGCTCCTGCACTGACACTTCCCATATTTTTGGACAATGCTTTAGACATTTCCTGCATTCACTTAAGACATTTATCTCCGATTATAGCTCTTGAATCCAGCACATTTCCCTTTGGTTCTTTTTCTCCTCACTACCTATGAAATATCAGCCCCATTCTACTGGGTTAGCCTATTTGTTTCCCCACTGCAGAAGTCACTTAGCAACTACTAACAGGAGTGAGAGCTGGTTGAAGGGGTCATCAGCCAAGCAACCAATGAGCAAGTAAGTTTTAACTGTTGGCCCTTGCCCACCCACCTCTGGTGGCTGATGAGAGTTCTCATTTATGCGACTGCCTGCAATGTCTTTCCTGATGCATGTACATTCTTCCTAATATATGCAGTAAAGACTGTAACACAAGTGCAGATTGCAGCACCAAATGCATCCATCCATCCATTCCCACCCCCAACCCCCGTTTCCCATTTTTGCACCTGGGGTTTGAGTGTCACTTCAACAATGGCAATCATCTACAGCCAAGGTTCACACCACTGGGTGGCTAGCCCTACAACTGCTGTTTTTCCGTACCGCAGACATGCACTCGTGCGCACACGCAGCCCTATGGCCAATTTAGTGTGTCCAGTTGACCTACTGCATGTCTTTGCAGTGTGGGAGGAAACTGGAGCAAATGGAGAAAACCCACATGAACAAGGGGAGGACATGCAGAGTCCACACAGGCAGCACCTCAGTTGGGAATCAAACCACAGAAACTTGCTGTGAGGAGACAATGCTATCTATTGTGCCTATCCACACCTTATTATGCTGCAGATTGTGCATTCTCTCTCTCTCTGTTCCCATAATGAGAAGCAGTCTACTCATTCCAATCCTATCTCACGGGCTGTTCTAGCATCCAGGTCTGCAGTTGATCCTACGTCATCTGAGTCACAGTCAGTGCTTTATTCCCCATGAGCCACAGAGCCAGTGTAACCTGCTACTTCATTATATACTGACAAAAGTCTGAATGTAATTCCTGATTTACTGGTAAAAGTATGCATCTGTTGCTGTTAATCTCTGATTATTAAATGTTTTTAAGAACAGTAACCCATAAGAATAACAAGCCTCTTATAATAGCATGCTTTATATGAGAGCAACCCATGCTGGATGTCAGAAAATGCTTTACACAGGGGGACTACTTCAGTTTAGTGATCATTAAGTAGAGATATGTGGTCAGATGAAGATTTACTTTGCTGGTCTGAAATGGAAAGCATTGATCACTACAAAAGAAATGAAAACATTTTACAAGAATTATTTCAAGCATGGAGAATGATGAATGTAATCAGGTAAGAAACAGGGGTTACAAAGTACATAATCTTTAAAAAATACAGCCTGTCTTGAAAGAGAAAGTATGCATAGTAAAGATGTTATTTAATCAAGAAGTTTATCAACTATACCGCAACACTTTATAACTTTTAATCAAAAATCTGACCTTCATATTAAACTACACTACTAAAACGGAGTTTCTAAGGCAATGAAATTAAAAAAAATCTTATATTTAACTGAAGTAGTACATGCAGGAAGCTTCCATGCAGATGAGTCTTAGCAGCTTAAAGAAATCAACAGGTAATGGACATAGGTCCATAGGTAGGTACTAGACTAGCAGGCTAGCCTTGCAGGCCATTTTAAGCTTAGCCAGTTTAAAAAAAAAAACAAAAAACAAAAAGAAAGATTTTAAATTATCACCTGAAAACAAACCATACTGACATATTTTTAGTTGCAAACATTATACATTACTTATAACCTATCCCAGTCATTGTCAGTCAAACATTATATAGCTCATTCAAATCTTGCTTTCTTTTAAATCTCATTCCTCCTCCAAAATGATATTATGTCTGTGTTGGTCCCACAATTCCCATTTTTTTCTTTGTGATTTGTTCCTACCCTCTTCTAAAGATTCCAATTCCAGTTATTTTATCTCTATTATATTTACTACTTCTAGTAAAGTTGGTTTAGCCTTTGATTTACATTTTCTAGCAACTGCTCTTTTGGCAGCCACCATAATTCGACTCACCAAGGCCTTACTATGTCTAGGCAATTCAACCAGTTTCCCTTTTTGTGTTTGAAATAACCTATCCCATTTGAATACAGACTGGCCTTAACCATCATATGGCCAATAACTGTACATTAAAGGGGATCACACCATACATAGTTTGAGGGGACTTAAGCATAGGATAAAGCAATTACTGTAGGTGCTACCTCTATCCATTAGTAGTACATGGGGTAATCCTGAGGTAAATTTGCTGTTTCTCAACCATAGAGCTAGGTTGTGATTGAAAATGGACAAGGATGAATTTTGTTTAATTTGGGTGGGAAGTCTGCTCCACTGCAATTACATCCGCTGTGAGATATACCTATCCTTCCAAACCATTTTGTTGATGTTGCAGAAGAGGTTTACATCTCTAGACCAAATATTTTTGATGTCATCTGACTTGCTGATGTGCAATAAATCCATTACTAATGGGTCAGAGAATGCTTTGTATGCCAGACACAGGCCCCCTCTTAGCAGTCAGTAGGATACCAAGTATAGTGACAGGGAGTTCAGTCAGTCCATGTAGGGCATGTTGTTTAGGCCTTGTATCCTTTTAGTAAGGTAACTTTGTGTGCACTCCAGTTGTTGCATGTATCTGGACAGATAAATGCCAAAGGGGGCATTATATTCAATAACTGGCCTAATGAGGGCTGAGTGACAATGTCATCCCTAGATCTAGACACAATCCCTTTGTTTATACACTGTGCACTATAGGAGGGCTTTCTTACAACATTAGACATGTTAGTCAACCTTAGGTCACTGTTAACATAAGTTCCCAAATCCCAAACAACTGGGTCTATCTTAGGGGTGTATTGTCAATGTGGTAGTTCCCTCAGGAAGATGACTTCCCAAAGGATACAATAATGCATTTTGGGGGGATTTAGTTTTAGTCCATGATTTTGGCACCATTATTAATTTGAGACAAACCTTCCTGCAGGATGGCTAAGTTACTTGGGGATTCAATGACTGTTCCTAGCTTGCAATCATCAATCATCTGTAAATTTAGTCAGCCAGAGCCCTTTGGTATTGGCTTTTACTTCAGAAAAGTAGGTGCTACACAGCAGAGGTCCCAGCAGAGAACCCTGGAGGACTCCATTAGTGACTGGTCTCCTTGCAGAGGTAACTTCCCCTATTTTGATTATCTGGATCCTATCTGTGAGCTAGTTGGCAATCCAGCAGGTGACAAAGGGGGTTATTCAGTTTGTTTAGCTTTTCTATTATGCGTGAGTGGGGAATTGTGTCAAAAGCTTTTGCCAGGATGAGGCATGCAGTGTGTACCATTTTGTCTTTATCCATTACTTTGTTGACCTTTTCAAAACAATCCATCAGGTTGAGTAAGCATGACCTGCCCTTAACAAATCCAAACTGAGACAAGTCCAGTGTTTGGAGGTTCCCTATCTCCTGATTGATTAAATTCCATGATAAGTTTCTCCAAGGCTTTGCATATGAGGTTGGTCAGATGTATAGGTCTGTAACTGCCTCGGTCTGTGGAAGGTCCTCCTCTACGCAGAGGAATAACTGTAGCTGTTCTCCATTCACTTGGTACAAAATCTGTATGGAGGCTGAGACTGAACAGTGTTGTTAGAGGTGTGGCTAAATTGTACTTCATGCTATTTAAGATGTGCATCACGGGTGCTGCGGTAGCGTTGTCACCTCACAGTAAGACGTCCTGTTCGATTCTCAGCTAAAGCATCTTGTGTGTGCAGACATGCGTGAATGGGCGTACCTTCGTTGAAGGTTGTACATCAGGTCTGGCAACTCGGTACGTAAAAATCTACTGCCAATCATTAGCGGACCGGAGTTCCGCTGTGGCGACCCCTAACTGGGAAAAGCCAAAAGATACAACAACAACATCACACTATTTTACCTATCTTGATGTGAGCCTCTTCTGGACACCTCCACCTTTCTTCCCCTCCTGCACAGTTACTGGTTTAAACATAATAACTACATTTACTTTTAAAAACTAACATTACAAATATTTACATCAATCACTGTGCAGGTAGGCTGTTCCTTGGATCATTTTCAGCCATGGCTGGTACATGTTACAGTCACAGAAATAGAAGTACATAGTAATGACATATAAAATTCAAGTACAAGACATAGAGGTAGGTCTTAGCATATGCAGTTTGTAAGACAAATAGTTATAGCATGTAAGATTAAAAAAGAAAAATCCATGGTATCCCTCAAAGTCTCAGAAAAGCCAGTATGCAGACGGGGTCAAAAACAAACCAAGAAGAAATTTCACGGTACAGCGGCTGTGATGTTCACTTCCTGAATTATGTTAAGTTAAACACCTAGTTCATTAATAAAAATCGAACTGTAAAGTAAGTGCTACAAAATAATAAAACAGGAAACAGTAGGAAGTCCACAATTGAGTTAAAAATGGTAGGTAGTCCACAGTTGAGTTAAAAAAGGAATATCCTTTATTGAAACACACAAACAAGTGATCCTAATTGAGTACAATGAAAAGTATCAGACATTCCTTATATATAATCAGGTTGTTTGCAGCAAGGGAGTGGTTACAGAGGGTGGTTCTGTCAAGAGCAATAAAAGCATTACAATCATTCCTTTAATCAAGTCCCCCTTCCCCTTAATACCATAGTGTAATCAAAGACTGTGTTACCTAAAACTGAGCCTAAAATGATAGAGACAAATTAAAATACAGTATAAGATCAACTTATTAATACTTATATAGGCTAACAAAATAATACAAACTATAATAAACTAACAAAATGATTAGCTAACTGATACCAAAAACTACCTCTAAACATCTATCAGAAAAAATATTAATATAAACTAAACCATAAAAACACGAAAAACTACAAACTTAGAAGAAAATACTGAAGTGATAGTAAACAAATGACGCTAAGTCAATGCTATAAAAATAAACTTTTACTCTTTCATGCACGCCCATGCATGCACTTCTTCAGACGAGTTAAAACATAAAGATATACAAATATTTATACTCATTGTAATTAAACAATTAATCAATAAATCAATTATAATCAATTATAAACCAGCTCAAATAGATTAGACTATACAAGTAAATCTAAACAGTTTGTAATTGCTTATTACAAAATTAATACTATATATTTAAATTTCATTTAAAACACTTTCTTTAAAAACCAATTCAATTAAAAAATAACAATCTGAATAATACCAAGAACTATAATGATTCGAAAATAGCAACCTACTTTTGGAAAACCTAATGTAAATGTCAAAAATTATTATTGGCAAATACTCATGGCAGAAAATGTGTGTTTTTTCTGTGTTGTTTAGACTAAAAAATATATATATATATATATATATATATATATATATAGCTAAACTTAAATACAACACAAATTAACACATTTATTGTGTATTTTGGGAAATTAATACCCCTTCTCATCTATTTAAAGCTTTTAATTTTAATAAACATTTAATCGAACACATATCATTGATCCCGGGGTGTGAGTAGGCATTAGTTTTAAATTGCCATAACAATTCACGTTCCTGTAATAATAAGTGCCAGGGTCCACCTCTAGGGTTTTTGTGTACTATTTCAACAACATTAAATAAAAAACTATGACCTTGGTTCTCAAGTATGTGTTTAGCAAGAGCATTGGTAGTATTTTGCTTACCAATGGCGTATAAATGTGTTTTAAATGATTACCTAGATAAAATACGGAACAAATTTTACATGTTGCCAAATAGACAACACCCTGGCTTTCACAATTACATTTATCATTTATATAGTATTTTACATCTCGAATAAAGAATGTTGCTCCAACTTGAATATGTTTACAATAGTGGCAATGGCCACATTTAAACATACCTTTATTAGTCTTATAAGTTGGCACGGGAGCTTCTAAGAGATTTTTTAATGATGGTGCTTTTTTATAAACAATACAGGGTTTATCACCCAAAATGGTATCAAAGTGATTACCATGTAACACAAATTCCCAATTATTACATAGTACTTCTCTAATCTGTGTTGCTTGTTGGTTAAATTGAGTGAGAAAACTAATTTTATAATTTATATACTTTTTATTTGTGTTATCATGACTTGTGTTATTAACTAAACCATCTGAAACTTCAAGGGAGTTATAATCGTAACCAGTCTTGAAAATTGGACCGAAATGACCACTTTGTCTTTTACGTTTAACCTCCCACATAATTGTATAAACTAGTTTGGTGGGATATCCTCTATTTATAAACATTTCACTAAGTTTAGAACATTCTTCCTCAAAAGAATCATCATCAGAACACATACGGGAAGCTCCCTTAACCACTCCTTTCTTTTGAAAGAAGGGGTGGCAGCTTGTAAAGTGTAAAAATGAATTACTATATAGAGGTTTTCTATAAATTTTTGTATTAAACCTACTATATTGGTTATTTTTTTGAATAACAATATCTAAAAAGTTAATAGAAGAAATACCTAATTCATATGTGAAATGTAAAAAAGAAGTGGATGAATTCATCTCTTTTATTAATTCAATAACTTCTCCTTCTGTGCCATTTATAATCATAAGTATGTCATCCTGGTAACGCGTATACCAGACAACAATCTGACTATATAAAGCATAGTTAAAAAGAAAGTTGTGCTCCCAAAATGCCATTACTGAGTTGGCGAAAGATCCGCCACATGGAGAACCCATGGCTATACCAGCTTGTTGTAAATAAATGTTCTTTTTGAACATAAAAAAGTTATTGTTCAGGACAAGTTCAAGCAAATTAATTATTAAGTCAATTTCTTGTCCTGGACATTGTTTCCTTAATAAAAATTCACGAACCCATTCTAAGCCTGTATTTTGTGGAATTACTGTGTAAAGATCAGTAATATCTGCTGTTACAAATTTATAATTGTCTTCGAATGGGATATCATTAAGCTGTTGTAACACATGCCACGAGTCCCTACAAATTTGTGGTTCTGTTTTTAAATAATCTTTCAACTTATTATCGACCCACTTTGCGCTAGAGTAGGTGATTGAATTACGCCCATCTATGATTGGCCTAAATGGGGGGTCATACACATTTTTGTGGAGTTTGGGAACACCAAACATTACTGGCAAAAGAGGAGCTGACATGACTAAGTAATGATATAAATCCGAAGAAATACTACCCTCAATAAACAGGTCACTTAACGTATTCTTTACTTTTTGATATGCCTGATTAAGTTCATTAATGGACACTTTCTTATAACTAGGAGCTGATAGTAATGTACACATCTTAGTTATATAATCATTTTCATACATCAAAATAGCACCCCCACCCTTGTCGGGTTTCATTACCTGTATTTCATGTAATTTTGCCCATTTTATTAAATCAAGTTCTTCTGCAGTATTTTGCTTGAGAGTTCTAACATTTTTGTTTAAGCATCTAAATTGGGCTTCACAAATCTTTTCATACAGCAATATATTGTTATCTAGTGGGGGGTTGTAAGTACTCGAAACCAATTCATTTCTTGATGTATGAGTTGTATTTCTCATTAAAACTTGTAAGTTTAACTTCCGTGTGTACATTTTTAGATCACATAGCAAACGTGCAATATCAAATTTAGGAGTTAATACAAAGGTGAAGCCTTTAGCTAAGAGCTCCACAAATTTATTTGATATGTCCATAGAAGTGAAATTATACACTTTAAAGTCGTTGGCTTTACTTAAAATAACATAAGGATATTGAAAAGAACAGGGTTCGATTACCTCCTGTTCTTGTTGTAAACTGTTCTGTTGTGCCCCTTCTTGTTGCGTCTCGTATTCTTTTTCCAGTTCGACTGGCCATGCTGAAAATCCTGTTGTCGATTCTGTCGATGGACGCCTTCATTTTGTTTGAATCTCTGATGCTGATTGACTTGCTTCTGATAGTTGTTGTGTATACGTTCACTTCATCTTACTATAGGAGGTGCAGGTGAACTAGACAATGGAGGGCCGTTAGTGGATGACGCAAATACATCAGGCTCGTCGTCCATTGAAAAATGCGTACTCATATTTACATTCTCATTATTGCTACGAGGTGGAAGATCAGTGTCTCTGTTACGCCCAATAAACTAAACCACTTTTAACAAAGATCGCTTTCGTATCAAATAAATACTTCATCAGGTTTGTGTGTCAAAAACACAGTATAACATGAATGAACATTTGTATAAATCTAAGTGAAAACCAAAACTATAATTCCTAAGATGGAAGGACAGTGATAAAAAAGCACTAATGCCATGGGGATCTGCTAAAATGTGGCATATTAACTAGGAAAACACTTAGTTTGAGTATGTAAGAGTGCACTCAAGAGAAGTGAGCCATTTGAAAACAAATGTATCCTTATATGTGATGCCATCAAAAATAAACCACGTGGACTTAAGCCAGTTGAACCATGTGCTTTTTACACTTACAAGTATGTGCAGAACAACATTATGTTTAATAAATAAATTAATTAAAAAAAACTATCATGAAGTTAATCCTGCATGAATGTGCCTAGCATTAACAGGCCCACACAAACGGTTCTAAAGTGAAATGATGCAACTAATCTCCCGGTTCAGAAGTGAAGTAATGTAACTAGTCACCCTGTTTGAAAACTAAACCTATAAAAAATAATGTGGCTTGTATATATAATACGTTGCATACATTTTAAGTGTTATAAACAAGGTTTACCAAATAAAAAAAATAAAAGAAAAACATCAAACCACTAAATCCCAGTCAGAAAATAAGGTAACTTCTCTGTAAGACATTTTAGGACACTATCTCCTGAATTGTATGAAGCTAACAAAATAGCAAGTTGAGCCCTTGTCTTGCTCAGCTTGTCTGCCATACAGTGTTGCACAGATGGAATGTAGGGTGCTTGTGAGATTGTGCTGTGAAGATATATCACAAGCTAACATGGCTAGTCTGTAAAGGGGGTACAACCTGGTTCCTCCTTGCTTGTTGATGTACCACATGACTGTGGTATTGTCTGCAACAACTTGAAGGGGTCCCAGGGACCAAAGATGATTCAGAGAGTTGACTGCCTTGATCAGGGCAAGCTTCTCTTTTATATTCATGTGTTTGCATCTGTCCTTGGTGTCCCACACACCTTGAACTTTTATCCCTCCTGAAACTGCTTCCCGAGTGAAGTCCAAGGCATCTGTAGTGACTGGAACAGGGAGGGAGAAGGAAAGACCTGGATTTAAGGATATCTGCTGCCTCCACGAAATGATTTCCCTTCTGATAAACCCCAACACCGGTATTTGAAAGGACAAAGGATGTTAATGCTGGGACCAAAGAGATTTCAGATACCATTGTATCTTTCTCATATACAGTCTTGCCAGGGGTATCATGAGAATCATAGATACCATGAGACCTCAAATCCTGAGGTTTTCCCTTACGATGACTAAAATCTGTGAGGAAAACCACAGAAATAGCTTATCCCAGGAAAAAAAATCCTGTGTAAAGGACTCAAAGAAGGCTTGTGAATGTTCTTTTGGAATCCCAGCTTGTGTAAGAGATCTCTTACTCAAGTAAGGGATTCCTGACACTTTGAAAGACTCCACAAAGATAAGCAAGTTGTCCAAATATGGAAATATGTGAATACCCTACAGCCTGCAATGAGCTACAATTGGAGATAGACACTTTGTGAACACTATTGGTGAAGTGTATAGTCCAAAGGGTAAGGAATAGAACTGATAATGTTATCCAGACACACAAAACCTTAAGAAATGCCTGAAGTATTGATGAGTAGGGATGCAATAGGTATCTTTTGAATCTAGAGTTACTGGGAAATTTTACTAAGGAAGAGTTAACAGGTTGTGAAATTACAGCATTTTGAACTTTGTCACTATCACAAACAGGTTTATGAAAAAAAGATCCAGAACTGGTCTCCAAGCATTTTCTTTAACACTACATTCCTTGAATAAAATCTTTTTCCCATCTGGGAAGAAGGAACTGGTTCTGTCACTCTTTGGAACATCATATGAAGGACAGATGGAAATGAGTTTGGTATAAGCATGCACTTTTTCCCATTACTTATCAATAATATTCCCATCCCTATCAGAAGGAGTAGGACTGGAATTAGCTAAATGTTTAGCAGCAGTAAGATTAGCTACAGCTACAGCTGCTGGGTCACGTTTGGGAAGAGTGTATACAAACTTAAAAGATTTAAGAACTTTATACAGCCTATCTGCACTTTTAGGGGCAGCTGGCTATCAGGAAAACTGCAGACAGTAACATGCGCAACTTCCAAAGCTGACAGAAGACGAGGAATAGGAGAAGGTTCTGGAAATTCCTTCTGTTACAACTCATAGTATTTTCCGATGGAATGAGAAGTCATAGTGTCCTCCCACTGAAAACATTGGGACATTCTGGAAATAGTACCAGAGAAAAACAAACCTCACAGAGAGAATAAGAAATGGAGCTCTCCTTTGAGTATGAATCAGAAATCTGAGGAGAAAACCCTGTATCTGTCCATTCATTTTCCTGTCCAGATTCAGAATCCTGAATCTCTTCAGGAAAATAGGTACCCTTCTTTCTTTTACCAGAAACTATTTAAATAGCCTGAATTAAACCCAGAGCCAGAAGCAGTAAATTACTCCTGTCCAAAATTATCACTTAAGACATAGGCAAATATACATTTCTATAGAAGAAAGCAAACCATATTAACATGTTCTTAGCTACAACCATTATACATCACATTTTGTACAACTACCATCAATCCAACATTACTCAGTTCCTGCCTTAGCTTAAATCTCAACCTCCTCAAAAACATTTTTCTGCATATATTCTAACAATTTCCATTTTTATATGTAATTTGTTCCTCCTCTTTTCTAAAGCTACCACTTCCATTTTTTTTATTTTGGTTACAGTATTCAATACTTTAAAAACAGTTTGTTTAGATTTTGATTTACATTTTCTAGTAATTGCTTTTTTTTTCTTCGCAACCTTTCTATTTCTAGGAAATTCATATATTGTATCCAGCTCAAAAATAAATAAAAATCCTTCGTTACAGCCATTTGCCTACCCAATATCTGTAGGGAATTTCTGAAGTCTACCAACTCATTACAAACCTAAAAAATATGTTCCCAGTTACCTCTTTCTTCCCCATTACACCTCTAAATTTCTTCATGTACGTGAGGAAAAATTCTTTGGAGTCCACTTGGGCTATAAAAATAGCTATGCAAACACTTCCAAGTAAAAATCCTAAATCTTTTGACTTTGTTGCATACTTGGGAGCCATACATATATGTTATCCCATTCCCAGTCTTTCTTCTCAATCTGATGGACTCCCATAGTTAGTGTAATATTTTATATACCCCACTAATTTTCCATTTTTTGAACAGCGGTTTCTGTTCTATATTCAGCTAAAACTCTACCAGAGAAGGTATTTCACTTAGGATTCCCCTATCCCTTTCGCATTGCCTATACTCTGGCATCAGTCCAAAAGGGAAGGCAGTCTTTAACCTGAAGTGTAAATACCTTCTTGGCCTCTTCCTATTCTGTTACCTTTCCCTGTCTAGGTATTTGTCCCCAATACCTTTGTCCCTTTGCCAGTTTTCTCCAGTAAATTCCAGCCCCCTCTGGCCTATTCTCCAAACCTCTAATTGCAGTCATCCCTATTGGCAAAAATCTTCTTTCTCCATTCTCATGTTGGCTTAGTTCTTAGAATACTTTCTGCTACTTTAATTGTTATTGTCCTTAAGGATCTGAAATCCAAAATCCCACTTTCTCTCTATTTCTTAAATTTCCGCCCATTTCATCATCATCCTTTTCCAGTTGGAACTGTAGCTTTCTGCTTGTGTTATGTAAATGAGCCTCAACTCTGTAGCTCTAAATTATCCCTTCAAATCAGGTAATCCTAAACCACATTGTTCTGTCGGAAGGATCAACTTATCCCTCTTGACCCTTGTTCTCTTCCCCTTCCAGATAAATTATTTCAACTCTTTATTAATTACTGTCCACAACTTCTCCTCTGGTTGATAAAAATATGCCTGACTTGTATATAAAACTAAGGGGACTAAAAACATTTTCACTGCTTATATCTTAATAACCATATACATAAACACGTGCTTCCAGTTTCTCAATTTTTGTATTATCTTTTTAGTCTCTTCCCACATATCCTTAGCTGCCATAACAGAAGCCTTTTTAATCCATACTCCTAAATAGTTAATTTTGTGTGTCCCCATAAATGTGGGTATTGCTGGACCAATTCATGTGTGGGTACATAGCTTACAGCTACAGCCTTTGTTTTATCTTGAAACTGTCTCAAGATGTTCCAAAACACTGACATGTTATTTTCTAATTTTATCAGTTAGAAAATAATATCTTCTGCAAATAAAGCCAACTTTTCTTGATTAACATACCAATTATATTTCTAGGTCCCTTATTTACTTTGCCAATGGCTCTAGATATAAAGCAAATAAAAGGAGAAAGAGGACGCCCCTGCTTGGCTCCTCTGTTCAGACACAACTTGAAGGAAAATCACCTTCTCACTTTCATTTGTTCCTCCAAGTCCTCATATATCCTACTAATTAACCTTATTATTGTATTATAGAATGCAAATGTTTCCACTGCACTACTCACAAAATCCCAGCTTACTCTGTTGAAAACCTTCTCTGCATCAGGACCTACCAACAGCAGCAGTAATTGTTTACACTCTGCTTCCGTCTAGATCTAGATCACTGTTCTATTGATGTTGTCAAATGTTTGCATCCCCTCCACAAAACCACACTGATCCACAGCTATCAGTTTGGCAACACCTTTGCCATTTCTTTAGCTACTACAGACACAGACACACTATAATCATGCTTTAAAATTGAAATGGGCCTATATGAAGCTGGGCCTGATTGGTCTTTACCTTCTTTAGGTATTACAGCTACCACAGCTTTCTTAGGATATTAGTGCTTCTCCTCCTTTTAAAATACTGTTAAGCAAAACCTTTCAGATCTTTACCACCTTCTTCACACCTATATTTCAAACTTCCGCACAAAAGTACCATCTACTCCTGGATATTTTCCTGTAGATTGATTATCAGTGTTCTATCTTAACTATTAATTGTTGAGCCTCATCTACCTCTAAGTTTGTCATACTTAATTCTTCCTTAAATATCTTCCTTTGTGCTCTTTCCCGATTTCCACACACCTCTGCTTTATACAAATTTTCTGAAATATCTGTACTACCTCTACAGGATCTCTGGTTATTTCTTCTTGTTATAAGCTCCCTATGTTTAACAGCAACCCTTTCTACTGTTTGTCTAAGTCAATATGCTAAAAGTTTTTGTGCTCTGTAGATATTGGGCAGGATTCACGAAGCCTCCGTGTAAGAGATACATGGCTTACACGGAGGCTGCAGTTAAATGGTGTGACGTCAGCATGTCATGCATATGCATGAGGGCATGCTGAATCACACCTAAGGCTAACACAGTAAGACAGTAGGGGGCGTGCCTGTAGGCCAAGCCCTGCAAGCGGACACACCCCCAGAAGAGTAAAAGTGCCCAAAGTAAACACCCACGACAGAGGCCATGGAAATGTGAATAAACACAACACAACACATGCCCCCACAGACTACGAACATAAAATATATAAATGAACATGTTATATATTTTTTTAAATCGTAAAGATGTTTGCCCGTGAGTGCGCATTTATGGCGTGCCGTAGCTTAGCCACAGTTAGCAGTCAGTGGAAAAGCATATAAGAACTAAATATGCAAAGTAAGCCAAGAAGCAATAGCGTAGCGGTAGAGACGTCGGCTGAAGAGCAGGCATCCATGGTTCGAGCCCCCACAACATCAATTTTTATTTTTAGTAAAATAAGCACGAAACAAGTCCCTGACAAATATGTACACATATAAAATCATATTTTATGTAAAATGTAATGAAATAGTCCATTTATTTTGAAGAAATGTGAGATAACAAAACAATAAAAAATGCGAGATGTGCCTATAGCTGAGCTACAGTTTAACAAGGTGATTGCATCTGCCCGTAGGTGAGCAGTGGTTTAACAGGTGCAAAATGAGTGCCCGTAGGTGAGCAGTGGTTTAACACACTGAAACTGTGTGCCCCTAGCTGAGCTGAGCATAATATGCGTGCTGACAGCCAAATGAGGCGTAAACCAGCGTAACCCATTTGCGCGGAGCTGCGCACCACGCTAACAAGCTAACCGTCGGGCAACATTGAGCAAGCTGTAACAAAACTGCCTTTACACAGACACACCCCCTAGCCTGTCTAGACAGTCATAAAATATAAAAAGCAGTGGCCAGGTTCGAACCCAGGATACCATGCACCATAGTCAAGGTACTGAACCACTAAACCATGACAGCTGTACTTAGAAATGCAGTAATAGCAAATATATAGGAATGAATAGAAAGTGGAGCATGACAAAGAAGGTTTTGTGAAGTTGATACAATTCCAAAATGGCCAATCACAGATAAGTGTGGGAAAAACAGCATATATAAGCCCCATAGGCGGGAATACACAGCATAAACGATTGTAGAACTGACTTGCAGCCAGAATGTCAGGAGTAGGTGAGGGTAGTTGCTTTTGTGCACAGAGGTGGGGCGTTGAGGAGTCCAGATACATGGTCTGTCTCCTAGTCCACAATCATGAGGCCCAATTCATGCAGGGCCAGGTCCTGTGGGGAGCACATAGGGCTGAGGCGTGGGACTGGTTGGCTCATGATCTCACCAGTGCCACAGGGATTCCAAGGACTGGTGAGCAGGTCCATCACCACCATGCGGACCTGAAGAGACGCAAGCAGGACCAATTGAACCTTTGGATCCAGGAGGCCCGGCAAATGCCCAACGCCCCACTACTGAGTAAGTTACATGTAATTATGTATGTAAGAAATTAAATTAGCTGATATTATGGAGATGTGTATTCCAATATTACTTCATTTATATTACAGATGCAGGTGTCTGTTCTGCGAACTGCAGAGCCTATGGCGATAGGCTGGTGCGGTTGCGCCACCAGGCAGGTCAGTAATCCACTCCCAGTAACTGTAAAGAAATATAAAAGTATGACAGTTAGCAAAAGAGTGCAGTGTAGTCACTAAGTAATAAAATGTGCAAGTAACAGTGTAAAAGTGTTTGCAAGTATTGCTTGATTACAAAAGTGTGTTGCAGTCTGTAATCCAAACAGAAAAATGAAAATGTCTGAAATAAAGTCTGAAATAAAGATGCTCCACCTGTAATATAATAGTACACAACCTGCAGCAGGCTGAAAAGTACAGCTGCAGAAGATGAGCAAATCACATGTGTGAAATATATCCCTGTTGAAATACTGAAACATGACAGAAGTGAGACTGCTGGAAAGGATTGTAATAACTACAGGTAAAACATGTCAATAAAGCCTAGAAGTAAGTACCATCCTGAATAGTAAAATGAAAACAAGTGAGAGAGTGTGAGAAAGAGTTATGAATCCACCAATAAAGTAGTAATAACCCCTGAATAAAGTATACTGCAGTCAGTACAGAATGAAATGAATGTGACAAGTAGAACCAAACTGTGAAATGTGCTCAAAGTGTTGCTGCAGCTGGAATGTGTATCCCAAAATCTGGATATGTTGCTCTCAGTCTGCAATATGCAGATAGTATGATTGTCTGAAATATCAAACATCTACAGTTGTCTATAGCTATATAAAGCAAATGTAGCAGGTTGATGTAGCTGAACAAAGCCAGATATGAACGTGTATGAATAACAATAAAATGTATATTGATGTAGCAGTAACAGTCCTATCACCAAATTGAAGTAGTTATCATATAGGAAACTGTAGTTAGAACAGTAGTGTCTATATATCTGTAGCTATTAGAAATGTACAGCATATGTATTGGTATTCGAAGGTGTTAATAATATTTTCTTCACCCCACCCTATAACCACATATAATCCATTCCATGTGAAATTGGTATGTGCAATCACAATTAACACCCCTGGACATTTGTCCTGTTGGGTCATAAATATTTGCATGTACGTTGATGCATATGCCCTGTTCATACATCCAAACCTGATGGCCTGTTGCCACCAATCAACCCTGCATGTTGTTGGACTGTGTATTGCTGTTCAAATTATGCATGTGTTATGCTTTCTGTTCAATGGTGTGAATATCTGTGTGTTTGGTTAATGGGAATACTAATGCATGTTGTTACAACTAATTGCGAATGGTATTGTATGTTACTAACCCAAACTGTCATGACATAATGCAAAACATAGGACGACAGGGAAGGCGGGTTCCAGCAGACCCACCTCTCCCACCTCAGCTGGCGAGTGCACCTGGCACTAGTGCCCAGTCTGGACCCTCCTCCAGTGGCCCTGTGCCAACTGCAGGTGGAAGCACTGCAGGGGATGGGGCCTGTCCCCCCTCTGCAAGCGTGGCCGGAGGAGAACCACCACTCACCCTCCGTAGCGTCCGGATTGTGGTGCGTAGGGAGATCCGGGACTCTGTTCTTGGGCCCCTACGCCAGCTTGAGGCACAGGTGGCACAACTTACGGGCATGCCTGTTGCCCAGCCTACACAGCCCCCAGCACAGCCCCATCCTGGGCAGTGAAGGAACAGTGGAAACTGCCCATGGGTGGGGATATCAGTTCCACTGTTGCCATCTGTGGGCTCATGGGCTCTGGATATCCAAACATCCGTCCCCGTCAATTGTGTAACCCCCCACACGTGTCATACACCGCCCCTGTATGCGTCTTGTTTGTCTTGTCTGTTGACCTACCCAACCTACCTCCCCAGCTATACCGACTTCCTTCACCTGACATACCACTCCCACCTAGAAAAAAAAAAAAGGGCACTCTGTACCCACAAAAAAATTACGCCCCATACATAGCTGCCCATTCCGCACATATGTCTGCTGGACATGGAAACTATCAATTACAATTGGCTGTACAAGAATTATTGTGGTCCTGACAACTCTCTCAGGGGTGGAAGGTTTCAAATGTCACACCAAATTACATACATATGCACAGCTGTTGCTGATGAAGAAATGGGCAGCTATGGGCCTTACCTACATCCCTCCTGCAAAATCCGAGCTTGTTTCCCTACTGTCTTACCCTCTTTGTGACCCCTTTTTCACCACTTTCCTGTCTCCCCATTTTCATTTCTTTCAAAGAAAATAGCGCGGGTGTGCGCAAGAGTAAGCACGTTTAAGCGGTTGTAAGCGGGTGTGCGCGGACCTGAATGCCAGTGCGCATGCGTGAGCTCTGCGCAAACCAGCGCTAACCCGGTTACAACTGCTTAAAAGTGCCTTAGTCACTCTGATTGACAGGTCCTGTAGTCAGTTCAAAGGCAAAATAAAATCCCACTGTCAGTCCCGAACCCAGGACCTTGGAAACAGTAGTCTGCATGACTTACCACTAAGCCATGAGTGTTATACAAGAACATTGTGCTAAAATAAATATATCATGTAATAGTAGGAATGAATGTAAAGGGAATATAGGATGTGTAGTACACAAAGCATGTCATGTATATTTACTGTCAAATCTAGTGGATATCTATGATAGTAGTGTGTGAACAGAAACAGCCATGCTAGTTGGTAGCTAGTAGGTAATAATGTCACTGTAGCACCTTGCAAGCCACACACATACTCACAGCAGGATAATCACTGCCCATACCCCACAACCTGTTACAGGAACACATCCGGACCAAGTAATAAAATATGTGGAGCAAAGGGCCAAAACCAGGGACACATTACAAATAATGTTACAACAAACTTAGTTCAGAGAGTAACAGGTTCTGCATTTTGTGGGATGTTTGGAAGGGTATGAAGTCTGAAACTTAAATGTTTGTCACTATATTCTGACTTGAGCCCAGAGTGATTTGCCAGAAAAAGCTGTGCATGAGATATTGACCAAAATATGAGGCAGAAATGTGGACAACCTGCAAATATTTGTACACATGAGAGGTCTGACACCACCATATTTGAATAGTTAAGAGCCTAGACATAGCAACAGTGACTGAGTTACAGGGATGCCCCACAGACTCCATGTGAAATGTAAAAACAGTAGGCAGAAAGGTGTTACAACACATGCAATGGTAACTATGAAGTCCTGAAAGTATGCACCACTTGCATGGCAGAAAATGTGTAGTAATACATATGCTCATGCTATCCCACAGTCACAACTGCAGCATACCAGACAATTTAATGGGTGTACCCCACTATGTACCATTCCATGAGGCAGATAACAGATGCACCTGAGAGTCTCTGGGGCCTGCTCAGCAGCATACTCAAATACCCTAATAGATGTCAAGGCCCACACCATGGCCAGACCACACTGCATGCTGTAACACCCTAGCAGATATAGCAAGCATTCCAAGGTGTGAATGTACATGGAAAATAGGAAAGCCACAGCAGCACACTACAGTCAGGACACCTAGCAGGCATACAAGTAGTGACTGTAAAGGGCAAATATTGAAGTCATAGCAACAAAGTGCAAGAGCCACTGCTATACACCAGTTACACCACATGTCCCACAGGAAAGCACACACACACACATTAACAGTAGTAGTAGTCGTAGGTGTCAGTGTACATACACAGTTAGTAGAGGAAACTGGATAAATGAATGGAGAAATGTTAATCTACAACACAGCTGGAAATATGAGAGAGATACCAACCTTTACACTCACAGAACATTGTTCACAGCATACCAGCATGGTCCCTGCCCTTAAAATCTGAAAGGGCTACGCCTATCTCACATACCTTTTTATAGCACTGTGATGAAATCACAGTGAGAACTGCAATCAGTACACAACTGGCTGCATGCAATTAGCAAATGCTGGCTAACAATTGGTGCAGAGGCCATCACATGGACATATGCAGATACCTACAAAAGCATGCTGTACTCCCAGTCCACACATGCAATACTTTCATTGCACCCTGAGGAGGAAGTGAGAGAGAGAGAGACAGAGACAGAGAAAAACAAAATTAAACATACACAAACAAAACTGGTCAGCAACAGCCACCTGAAAGCTGACAACTGGCAAGTGGAGCAGCAGGACACAAAACCAGATGGCAACACAAGCAGCTGTGACAAACACAGGTAATGTAAAGTAATACTATAAAGGTCTGTGAACCCTCCATATGTGTCATTGGTCTGTATCCATATGTATATGAAGATGTGCAAAGGGCAGGGGACATACAGCAACTATCAGTGAAGGCTGTACATACATTTGTATGTGAGAGCATCTATGTGCACATATCAATGTAGGTTGAATGTAGGTTGTAGTGCAATGTACAAAGTAGGTTTCACAGTTATGTATGTTTAGCAGTATGTTAGTGTGTGTATACAGTATGGTAAACAAACATGTTGATATACCTATTATACGTATCTATCATATGGATACGTATGTATGTATGTCAAAATATGTATGTATGTATATATATATATATATATATATATATATATATATATATATATATAATATGCATATATCTATACATACATAGAGAGAGATGTAGGAATACACAGACAGATGTAGATAGATAGAATATGTACAAACATATATATGTAATACACACATACAGATACAGATATATGTAGAGACATATACATAAACAGACAGATCTATCTACAGGTATAACTGTATATGACGACCTCAACACCCCCTGTCCCACCCCCTCTGTCACTCCCACCCCCTCTCTGTCACACCCCCCTTCCATATCTATAGCAATATATGTACATCAATATATATATGTGTATATGTATACAGACATATATATATATATATATATATATATATATATATATATATACATATAGATATATCTATATACATATATATATAGAGAGAGAGAGATGTATATATATTCTGAGTGAGGCACATGTGTACAGATGTACTGCAACAGGTGCCTGGTGACAAAGGCATGGAGTGAACACCAGTGTCAAAACTGGAGTACCATAGCCCATTTCAAATCACCTACACCAGTAACCACCAGATATGTGATTGGCTGCCCACCACTGCATGTGTCAGGGGTGAACAGGGTCATAAATGTGTACAATAGTCCCCCCAATGACATTCACAGTGGCACACTATTCCTGGAATAACTGCACATGGTATGTGTCAGCAGACATGGTGTGTCAGCTATGGACATGTAGGTCAGTGTACCCCTCCACACCATATAATGGCTGCCATGGTATATACCTCACATGACAGCTACAGATATCGAGAAGGACACAGTGACATATACAACACTGTGACAATGCACTCAAACACATTACCAATGCACAGTGACTGACAACACCACAGAGTACACACATACTACCCACATAGAGGTTACCACTCCTGGATTTACATACTTAAGTCACACCCATGACAGATGTCCAACAACCATAGTAACACCTCACACCATCCACAACCTAAATGACTGCTGTGTGTCATCCATGCCACTGCAATAGAGAGCACATGTGGAGGTAAAGGTTCCTACCCACAGATAAGACATACCCTGCAATAAACCACACAGTGTTAAGAAGCAAGACTCCCCATGAGTACATGTCACACATACCCCTGCTGAATATTAGTCAGATAGGTAATATGCCATATGAGTCACCCTGTGTAACTGTTTGACAGCAGCAGGTACCATCTCATCACATGTGTCACAATGGTCAGGGTAGCAGAACAGTATGCTGCTGTAGTCCCAGGGGCAATAGCATATTGTATAGTATTGTATTGTAATGTATTGTATTGTGTTGTATTGTATTGGTATGTTGAGGTGCCTCCTTCGTGGAGTGGAACCACTGCTGCTGTGCGCCAGTGTACAGGTACATATCCTGTAGTCAGGCTAGTGTTACATAGCACTTCTATATGTGTGTTTAGCTCCTGTCGGAGTTCATGTAGCATGCAACCGGGGATACCATCAGGTCCCATTCATGTTGTGTATTCTGCTTTCCTGAGGGCGGCTCTCACCTGGACATCTATGATGACAGGGAGGTTACAGTCAGCTGGGATAACTATGTCTTATTTTGGGGGAGAGGGAGGGGTGAAACCTGCACTGAACCTGTCTGCCACAATGTTGTCAATATCTGTGGTTTCAGTGAATTATTTGTTGTTGTGTACTAACTATGAACATAGTGGAGGGATTCTGACCAGGTTGCTAACATAACTGAAGAAGGCCTTGTGGTTATCTGTAGTGTCCCTCTTGATTTCCCTCTCAAAGTTGCCCATGGATGTTTGTATGAGGGAAAATAGATCCTTACTAGTGCTGCTCAGAAATGCCTTCCCTTTATGGAATTATGCTCTGTCTTGCAGTAGCTTCCATCTTTTGTAATACAATCTGTCTATGGCTGGGGTCCACCAGACAGGATGCTGTCCCTTTGTGGAGAGTGTCTTGGTCATATATGGGATTGAATAATCCATGCATTCTCGGAGATGTCCGTAGAAAGCATTTGTGAAGGGGTCAGCATTGTGGGTTGTGTCTTCCACTGGCCCAGTGGGCTGAAAGGATACCATGTCACTGTTACAAAGTGTAAAGTTTGCATTTGCAATTTTATTCATTATAGTCGTTTGTGCAGGTGGTGGAGGTGGGATATGTATATCCAGGGCAATTAGCTTGTGGTCAGCTCACAGTAGTTGATGATGTAACCCATACAGTACCTAGATACAAACCCCCAGAGTGAGGAGGTGCTCTGGACCTGAATCAGTGTTCTGACTGCTGGGGTTTGGTAGTATGTCGTATGGAGTGTGCCAGGTACTGTTGCACAGTTGCTGGCTGAGCACTGATACCTGGCCATTTACATGTGTATCCACCAATAGACAGACAGATGCTATATATGTGAGATATGTCATATCATAACAGTCGAGTAGCATGTGTAGTATGTGTGCCAAATTCTGCTGACATATATTGCTGATATCAGGTTATTTCCTTTTTCAGGAACATGGCTCACACGCGAAATCCAGCTTACTCCACAGCTGAGGATGAGGAGATACACCGCCTGGTGCGGGATTATGCAATACTCTTTTCCCGCACCAGCCAGAATCAGCAGGAGAGGGCTGCACTTTGGCAAGACCTGGTCCGTCGGGTAAATGACATAGGCACGCATAATAGGACATGAGCAGGTACGACATCACTGCAGTGATTTAATCAGAAATGTCCATCAACGTGCGTCGGATATCCACAGGCAACAGGTCGCCACAGGTGGTGGGGTGGCTACACATCCCCCACTCACCAGACTGGAGGGACTACTCATGAGTGTAGTGGCTCCAGTCCGCCAACAACAGCAGCAGACATACATTATAATGGAGGCTGGAGCCACGCAGCAGCAAGACTATGAGCGTGCAGGTAATATGCCATATGTATAGTTGACTGTTGTGTACACTGGTAGTTAATGCATGTGTGAGGTGTGTCCTTGGTTTGTAGCTGTCATCATAGTATTTAATGTGCAAGTGTGATATCCTCAATATCAGCAGCTGACCTGTGAAAGGCGACTGTTGTACTACTGACCTGTATCATACTCAGTAACAATGGCACAGTTGTGCCCACTGACATTAGTTTCCTCACTTCTGCAGGTCCCTCTGGTGTAACAGCAATGCAGCCTATCCATGCTGGTGAGTGCATATTAACAATACCTTTAATAGTCTTGATAGTAATAGTAATATTAGGCTCACTTAGTAGTGCTCTGTGTATGCATGCAGGTGTGCCTGTGTCTGTGTGTTGATATCTCGCATACTGAGTAGTGTACAACTGTGTGCATGTGTACGTGTGCACGTGCACATGTGTGCACGTGTGCACCTGTGCATGTGTGCACATGTGCATGTCTGGACCTGTGCATGTGTGGATGTGTGCATCACTGGTAATATTGTGTAGACATTGTAAACTGTGTTTCCTGTTTCCCTCCCACAGGTTCTGGTGCTGCTCTGGTGTCATGCAGCAGGGAACCTGAATCAGGTGCCATGGGTACTGATAATGATGACATCTGTGTAATGGCACAGGAAGGTATGCCAGGGTCCATCATTGGTCAGCCGATTGACAGTACACAGCTGTCAACCCCATCAATGCGACAGTTATCCTGCCAATACACCCTTTGTCACCAATGTCCCTAGGTGATGGACAGCATACAGTGGGCATTGACCAGGGTAATGTGGTATCTGTGGCACATGCCTCCCCACACAGCAGCCATGGGCATGGCCCTGAGATGGTACCACACAGACAGATGTCCAGGGATTCTCGTGGGAGCATCCGTGGGCATACTGCCCCTGTCAGACATGCCCACAGAGGTCTTACAACCTCAGCTATGTTTCGGGCTGTCATGCAGGCACAGTCACGTATGGAACAGTACACCAGACAGGGTCTGAGGGAGCTGACAGCATGTCGCACATCCATGACTGACAGTATGCGTGACATTGCGGCTGCCATCCGTAATTTCACCGATGTCATAGACAGACGTTGTGGGGACATATTAGACCGGTTCCACAACTACATGTCCATGAGTCAGGGCGATGGTGGATGGTTGAGGCGTCGACGTGGGCGTATGCCAGCAACAGCAGCAGCTGGCAGTCGTCACGGACGACAACAGGGCTGCGGACGCCCCCATAGTGCCAGCAGAAGCCCCAGCAATGCTGGGTCTGTGCTGTCATCTGACCACCGCAGGAGACCACGTGCACGTGGCTCTGGCCAGGCACGACAGGGATCTGTGTCCAGTCAACGAACACCTGCTTCTGATGACAGTACCCAGTCTGGGTTGGTACCGGATACGGTCCGTTGCACCCCTGCAAAGCACAGGTACTGTGTCCGTGGCCAGAGACACTGATCTGTATGACCTGGCAGGTACAGTCTGTGGCTATCCACAAACACCAGTATATGGCAGCCATGAGGTGGAACTGTGTGCATCCATACACACATGCGAATTGACAACACCTAGGGCTACCACATATATGCACACACTGCATCAACATTGCCCCACCTTGTACTGCTGTCCCTCACCAACACACATACACATACATGTCAATTGGTGGTATCGGTGGCTGACTCAGGCATACCAAGTTCACACCCTGTGCATATGATGAAACTGTGCCACCTCCTGCAATCTGTAACATCAGTGCAGGTACAGGTTAACATGTTGCTGATGCACAGGGTGACTACATAGACGTGTAGTAATAGTATCATGTTGTTAACAGTACTGTGTGCTGAAATAATTGTGGATATATCACAGCATGCCTGATGCAGTAAGGGTATGATTGTCATGTACTGTTGTCTACACCCATGGTAAGTACCATAGTGTATCATCTGCACATGTTGGCATACTGGTGGTAAGGATGTCAACAGAAGGCTACATACATAGGTAGCACAGGGGATAAGGTAATGAAAGTATTAATATGCAATGATGGACATGTAAACTGCAAGTGGCATGTTGCCCACACTGGACTCTGCAATGCGGATGTTTGAGGATGTTGATATGTGTGGACACACAGGAGCACCCTAGCACTGCAAGCTCACATCTCATACCATGCTAGACAGCCCCAACACACAAAACTAATTGTCACAGGAGGGAGAGTCCCCATACATGTCAGGGATACTGTGGTGGCAGGCCAGGTAGCATACATCCTACTAAGTATGGAACCACTGAGTGAAGGCTCAGTGTCTGTTATTTGACCTGTGTATTACTGCAGGTATGAGCACATGGGTTTCCATCCAGTTATTGTACATCCTGACGGTACATGGTCTGTACACTTGTGTGCACTGAGACTGGACCCTAGCCATCTGACCTGTGTATTTCCATGTACATGTGCATAGTGCCTGCATATTTGCAGTGTTACCTACTGGAAGTGGTACAGCTTGTTTGTTGTACAATGGACTACATGCAGCCCTGCTTACTGTAGCTTTGTTTGCATGCATGTTTGCTTGCAATTACCCTGGAATACTGATCCCACCTGAAATGCATAGTTACTGAGCTTCTGTGGACTCCTAGTGACATCTGCATAGCTTACTATATGTATGTCAATGTCTCACTTGACAGAACGTCACTGTTTGTCCTGTTCACATGTACGTTGCCTGTGACACATTGCATATGACTTACCTGGCATTTGTCCACGTGAGCAGTCATATATGCCACTGCTAACTAATCACAGGCACTACACCCTCACATACTCATCTTCTGTTGAACCACCTGCTTCGCTAGGGATGGCTTGCACCTGTCAGCCCTGGGCTTTCGGATATTGGCAAAGGCTCTTGCTACCCCCATAGTGCCATTGTTAGGCAATGCTCAAATGACAAACCCACCTTCATAGGTATCACAAGGGATAAGAAACTAAGAGTAATGCTACTCAACGCCAGAAGTCTAAACCTCAAGATGCATGCACTCGAAACTCTCCTTAGCATGGAGAACATCGATATCTGTGCAGTAACAGATACCTGGTTCAGGGCTACTGAGAGCACCCCAGCACTGCCAGGTTATACCTCATACCATGCTTTTCAGCCCCAAAACTTGGACCGAGCCACAAAAGGAGGGGGAGTATTGATATTCATCAAAGATACCCACACCTCCAGGTTGGTGGCAAAGCACCAAGCATCAGAGACTATCCATGTGCAACTAACAATGGGTAAAACTGCCTTCCAGGTTATAGCCTGCTACAGACCACCCTCCCAAACCCAAGAACCACACTCGGCCTTCCTGAGAACAGTGGAAAATATGAAGGTCTCTCCAAACACCATTATATTGGGCGACTTCAACTACCCAAACATAGACTGGGAGCATGACTCTAGCTCCAACACCCTAGCCCAAAGATTCCTAGAATATATGAACTCAAATGCTATGGAACAACTTGTTACCACTCCCACAAGAAGGGAAAACATACTGGACCTGATCATCACCAACATGGGGACTCTATGCTCCAGACCAGAAGTGTATGCCTCACTGGTAAGATCAGACCATAAACTAATCTCACTGGATATTCACATCCCGACCCCACCCCCTGCCCAGAAAACCACAGTGAACAACTTCTCTAAAGCAAATTCACACTCCTCAAAACTGAGGTGGAAACCTTCAAAGCCCCCGGGCCTGTGGAAAATACGGACCAGACCGCAGATTCCTCTATAAACGCATTCTATGGACACCTTCAGGAATGCATGGATCATGCGATCCCGAATAAAACCAAGACCCAATCCTCCAAAGGCAGACGCCCTGTCTGGTGGACCCCAGCCATAAACAAACTATACAATAGAAGGAGGAAGCTACTAAATGATACAGCAAAATCCCATCACTGATCAGTATTAGCAAAAAACTATGGGCACTCATAAGATTGTCTAAGGCCAGCTTCGAGAGAAAATTGCACAGGACACTAAGGATAATCACAAGGCTTTCTTTAGTTATGTTAGGAACCTGGGTGGTAATTCCCAGATATGCTCAGAGGTAGTCCAAAATGTCAATAGAAACACCAAACCCACAGACATTGCCAACATCCTAGCTGACAGGTTCAGCGCAAACTTCTCCCCCCCCTCCACACCGAAAGGGCAAATATTTATCCCAGCAGAGTGCTGCCCCCCTGACATCTCAGATGCTCAGGTAAGAGCCGCCCTCTCCAAAGCAATAAACACTGCATCAATGGGACCAGACAGTGTCCCGGGCTGTGTCCTACATGAACTCCAAGAAGAGCTACACCCAAACATAAAACTACTGTTCAATCCCAGCCTTACTACAGGATATGTGGCCAAAGAGTGGCGTACAGCAACAGTGGTCCCTCTACAGAAAGGTGGTGCCTCAACGGATCCTGGACACTATCGCCCCATAAGCCTGACTAGCTTGGTCTGCGAAGCTATGGAAAGGATCATCATGGACCTCATAAATAAAGATATTGGGAACCTACAGACACTGGATCATACCCAGTTTGGCTTTGTTAAGGGCAGATCCTGCCTCTCAAACCTGGTTGATTTCTTTGAAACAGTCACCAAGGCCATTGATGAGGGGAAGGTGGTCCACGCAGCCTACCTGGACCTCGCAAAAACCTTCAATACAATACCCCACTCGGGCATTCTAGAGAAGCTCACCAGCTTAAATATAAACCCCTATGTCACTAGATGGATTGCACACTGGCTCAAGGACAGAACCCACATGGTTAGAATTGCTGGAGCCATGCCAGACTCCAAACCAGTTACAAGTGGTGTCCCACAAGGCTCAGTCCTGGGACCTCTCTTGTTCGGTATATATTTATCGGAGGTACAGGCCAACACGGAAGGACTGTGGCTGACCAAATTCGCAGATGACTGCAAACTGGCCGCCATAATCGACTCTCCAGCCGACACAAGCATCCTCCAAAAGGGCCTCATAGAAACAGACAACTTGTGCCAGAGCCATGGGCTCAAGCTGAATGCCAAAAAGTGTATAGTCATCCCCTTTGGCCGAAAACAAAGTGCCCACAAAGTACCACATAGGTGGTAATCCATTAAGTACAGAAGAAGTAATTAGGGACCTGGGGACCCAAGTTGATAGCAATCTCTCATTTGACAACCACGTGGCCAAAGTGGTTAGAAAAACATTTTATATAGCCCACCTCATCATGAAGGGATTTACATCTAGATCAGGGGAGGACATTGTGCCTCTTTACTCATCCCTCATCAGGCCCATAATTAAGTACAATGCCCCTGTTGGGATGTATCTTACCAGACACCTGCAGCAACTGGAAAGACCCCAAAAGTACCTCACCAAGAGGATCAAAGGGCTCAAACAGATGCCATATGCTGACCGGTTAAAGAAACTCCAGCTCTACTCAGTGGCATACTGCCTGTTCAGAGGCGATCTGTGCCTGATGTATAAAGCCATGTCAAACCCGGAATTAATGGGCATGCTGCACCTCAGAATATCCAAATCCCATCAAGCTACATGCTCGAGAGACTTGAACCTCAGCACTGAAATAAATAGGACATGTTGGAGGGACAGATTCATAACCCAGAGGCTCCCTTCACTCTGGAATAAAATCCCAGTCCAGGTTAGGCAGAGTCCCTCATTGACTCTCTTCAAGAGGAATCTTGATGAGTGGATGGGACATCGTAGGTTTACCCCGGGTATCACTTCTGTGTCACTGTTAGACAGAGGCACAGTATACTAACCTCGAAAAAGGACATAGCAAGATAAATTTACAATGGATGGCGACAGCCAAACACATTCTGGCTAGGTTTATAAATGCCCTAGGGCAGATAGCCTAGTATGAACCTACGAACCTATGTACCTTGTTCCCCATTGGACCTATGTGCTGTTAATCACCATGGCAATCACAATACTATGGTAGCATGTGCAAAGGTCAGTTGTCAGTCACCTCTTTGGTACAGTTGTGGAATATGTGGGTCATGTGGCAATGTCACAGCTGCCACATGTACACAGTCAACCCTCTCCCCTACACATGGACGTACAACACATGTATGAGATGGAACCACATAGCCAAACTGGGGACTAAGCACTCTGAACCCAGTACTGGCATAACCTGTCAGGTGGCATGAAATACTACAGTAACTACAATACCAGTCTGATGTAGACCTACACTGACAGCAATACAAGCACGTGAACACACTGGGCCATTCGTGGAGCCTAAGAATAGCATCCTGCCTGAGCGGCAGACACCTCTGCAGCTGGCACACAGGCATACATTATGCCAGAACACATCACGCATAACACATAGCACACAAATCCTGTGTGCCAAACAGTCACAGCCTGTACGGCTAGACAACACACCTGCTACAGTTGTGTTAGGTACCTTTATTGTCCGGTACAGTGAGGTCACGCTCACCAGGCTGGATAAGGTGAAGGTCACAGTGATATGCCTGTGGGGCACTATGGTCCACCACATAACACAAGCATACAGGTCAGTCAGAGGCATGGACACATATGACTCAGTCATTGTCCATGCCACTATGGCTGACCTGTGATGTACCTCCCTGGACTACATGATAGGGAACATGGAAGGGCTCTCTGAGCATGTGGCACAGGCTGGTATGACCCTGACCTTGGTTGGCATCATACCCCCACCAGGAATGCTGACATATTACTGAATGCTGATGAATTACTGTAGCTACAACACCCAAGCTGAAAGGTTCCTAGCATGTAGTCACTGCATTGCTATGGAACAACTTGTTACCACTCCCACAACAGGTGAAAACATGCAGCACCTGCTCATCAACAACATGTAGACTATATGCCCCAGACCAGATGTGTATCCCTCGCTGCTAGGTTGATACCATCTACATATCACACTGTATATACACATACCACATGCAGCACCCGCACAGAAGACCACAGTCATAATGTTATCCAGTGCAAATACCATGTATTCACATGTGGCAGGCGTCAGACATGGTAACTATTGAAGGTCACAGGTACATATGTGTATTTGGCACACACATACATCATCTGTGTCCATTGCCATTACTGGTTTAATCGATGTCATGCATTATTGTGAACAACAACCCACACACATGGGCATTCTGTGTGACAAAAACACACGTGGCATGTCTGGAATCCAAAGCCATAACTAACTGTGCTATGACACTAGTGAGAGACGCAGTAGCAGAGCGTGCTATTTGCATTACTGGGAGATTTGCCCTCTTCCACTGTACTTGTAGGGTGCTGACATCATCTCTGTGTAGAGATTGGAATATGCAGCAGCTGGTGTGTTGTACTGGTTGGCAAAAGGGTCAGTTCTCTCACACATGTAATTGCACACACACTACTTTCACCCTCTCTCACACACACTTGCTATTTGCAGGATTCAAACCCCTACCTATGTTACGACACTCAAGACGGACGCATTAGCAGAGCGTGCTATTCGTATTACTGGGAGGTTTTCCTTCTCCTGCTGTACTTATAGGGTGCTGACATCATCAGTGTTTAGAAAGGGGAATGTGCATCCTGTAGTGTGTTCTCCTAGTTGCCAAAAGGGACATTTCTTTCATACAGACTTAAACAAACACTAACCCCCTCCACACATATTGAGCATTTGCAGGATTCAAACCCCTACCTATGTTATGACACTCGACACGGATGCATTAGCAGAGCGCGCTATTCGCATTACTGGGAGGTTTCCCTTCTCCTGCTGTACTTATAGGGTGCTGACATCATCAGTGTTTAGAAAGGGGAATGTGCATCCTGTAGTGTGTTCTCCTAGTTGCCAAAAGGGACATTTCTTTCATACAGACTTGCACACACACTAACCCCCTCCACACATACTGAGCATTTGCAGGATTCAAACCCCTACCTAACTATGTTATGACAATCGAGACAGACGCATTAGCAGAGCACGCTATTCGCATTACTGGGAGGTTTCCCTTCTCCTGCGGTACTTATAGGGTGCTGACATCATCAGTGTTTAGAAAGGGGAATGTGCATCCTGTAGTGTGTTCTCCTATTTGCCAAAAGGGACATTTCTTTCATACAGACTTACACACACACTGAGCATTTGCAGGATTCAAACCCCTACCTAACTATGTTATGACACTCGAGACAGACGCATTAGCGGAGCACGCTATTCGCATTACTGGGAGGTTTCCCTTCTCCTGCTGTACTTATAGGGTGCTGACATCATCAGTGTTTAGAAAGGGGAATGTGCATCCTGTATTTTGTTTT
This sequence comes from Protopterus annectens, assembly GCF_019279795.1. Taxonomy (NCBI): domain Eukaryota; kingdom Metazoa; phylum Chordata; order Ceratodontiformes; family Protopteridae; genus Protopterus; species Protopterus annectens. The sequence goes on along the minus strand of NC_056746.1, from coordinate 1,178,924,882 downwards.
CCCAGTTGCCAAAAGGGACATTTCCCTCACACAGACTTGCACACACACCAACCCCACTCACACACTCACACACACACACACACTAAGCATTTGCAGGATTCAAACCCCTACCTAACTATATTATGACACTTGAGGGAGACGCATTAGCAGAGCGCACTATCCGAATTACTGGGCATCTGTTCTGCACCTGCAGTATTTATAGGGTGCTGACATAATTATTTCTACAGAGGTATGTACATCTAGTACTACTTGTCAGGTGGGGGATAGCATATATATGCATTTGCAGCCACCTACGTCAGGGTCAGATATGCACATCGCACTGGCAGGTTATGTTTTATACCATGCTTCGTGACCACAGGACCTGTAACACACAACACAACCAGTCCTGACCACCCCTCCCACATCCAGGACACACACTTTGCTTCCTGGGAACAGTGCCAAGATATGCAGGTGTTCACATACACCATTCCAGTTGTTAACGTCAGGTACAGGCATATTGTGTGTGGGAACTACTCAGGCCTCTACAATATTACCCTACAGCCACTACAATTTGTGAGTCCATGTGCTATGGCAGAACCACTCACCACAGCCACAAGGGGGAATACATATTGCACCTGACCATCTACAACATGGGTACTCACTGTTCCACACCAGAGGTAGACCACCATTGTTGATATCTGACCATACCCACCTTTCCCTGGCCTTTCCCTGGCCATCCATATCCCATCCCCACCCCCAGGCAAGGTTGTCACTGCAAACAAACTGTATTTATCAAAAGCAGACTTCACACTTGTGAAGACTGGGGTGGAAGACTTCAAAGGACCCATGCTGGGGGAGTATACAGGCCACTCTGCATAATCCTTGACAATTGCATTCTATGAGCATGTGGAAGGTTTGCATTGATCATGCTATCCCAAATATACTCATGACTGCTCCACAACAGGACACGTGTCAGATGTACACCAGCCATATATGAGCTGTCCAACAGACAGAGTGAGCTAATACATTGCAGAGCAGTAGCCCACAGAGGGAGGACATCTCTGAACAGTACCGGCACGACATTTCAATCCCTCATAATCATAATCCCTCATAATCCCTCATCACAACTCAGTGTTGACAGTGAAATTGTCCAGACAATGCAGATAAGGTTCCCCTCAGTCTGTTACTGACGCCCACTTACTGTTAGAGGTCCTCAGCAATCCTCTTCCAGCACACACCAACAACATGGCTGTGGCTTAGCAAATTCAAGCCCTGGGATCTCCACTGTGTCCCTGCTTGACAGAGGCACAGCACACTAGCCTCACATGGTGCCTTATGTGACCTACTTTACAGTGGCACAGTAGCCTACTGTACTGGGGAGGCAGACGCCAAGCACACTCTGGCTAAGCTGTCATTCCCTAGGGCAAACAGCCTAGTGTTGACCTCTACACCCATATGTTTAATTGTCAGATGCACATTATTTGTTGCTGATAGACTGTTTGCAGGTCTTTATTGCCATAGCATTCCCTGTTTGTATGAACAACTTGTGTATCTGTGGAAGATGTTTGCATATGGGAGGGATCCACTATATCACGTATGTCTCTGTAGTCATTTAACTGTGTGCACTGGGCAGATTGCTGTAATGTGCTTGGTTCCTGGAATAACACGTACAAATACCAGATATGTGTGGCCAACTGCTAAACTGAGATTTGGCCTGTGTGTGAACATGCCCAGTTCAGCCTTCCCATGGCATGTTGTCTGACATATGTCTCATTTATCAAAGTGTGCGAGCATACCCAGTGTGAGCTTTCCATATGTTGAACTCTGCAGCCCACCACATTTGTGGATGAGTGTGAACTTCAACAAATATCTCCCGTTTATGGTTGTGTGTTGTGTGTCATGTTGTGTAGTTACTGTCCAACTGCTTTGTGTGTGAACACAACAGGGATTATACTGTGCCTGCAGGGTTTGCATGGGATACTTTGCATACAGTTGTCAACATCCTTTCATACTGACCTAACACTGTAGTACCGTATAGTGTACTGGTTCAGTACTTTCACTGTGGTGGACAGTATCCTGGGCTTTAGTCCTATCACTGCTTTACATTTCCACAGTGAGCACAACAGCCTGGTTACGGGCCAGTTGTGCACATCTGACCATGTTGCATTATGTCCAGATATGAACTACTTAAACCAGGCTTGTCCAACATTGGTAGTGTATTCCACAACATAGGTGTACATTTGCAAACACTAGCGATGTGCCCTGGGCCATTTCTAATGCTAGTCGGAGAGTGTGTTTGTCCTTCGACACACATTATAAGTGGAGTTTGCCATGACATATGTCATGGTTAGCATACTGTGCCTCCGTCTACCTGTAACATAACAGTGATACCCAGGGTAAACCTACCATCTCCCATCCACTCATCAAGATTCCTCTTGAGGAGAATCGATGAGTGACTCTATGGATAACCTGTACTGGGAGTTTACTCATGAGTGGGGGTGGCTTCTGTGTTATGGATCATGCAGTACAGCTTGTCCTATGTATGTCAGTGCTGGGGTTCAGGTCTCTCATGTGCATAGCTCACTGCCATTCAGATTGTACAAGGTGCAGCATGTTCATTGATTCCAGCTTGGACATGGCTTTATACATCAGGCACAGCTTGCCTCTGGGTGGGCAGTATGGCAGTGTGTGTAGCTTTGTGAGTATCTTTGATACTCCTGGTGAGGTACTGTTGGGGACTTTACAGTTGATGGAGGTGTCTGCTGAGGTACATCCCACAGGGGCTATTGTAGTCAATTGTAACGCTGATGAAGGATGACTGCAGAGCCACAATGACCTCCCCTTATCTAGATCTGACAACCTTCATGATTAGGTGGGTATATGGTATGTTTCTGTAAACACTACAGCCACATGTTTGTCCAATGCAGGATATCTATCACCTTGTGTTCCCAGGTCTCTCATTACATGTTAAGTACGTAATGGGTTAACACCTATGTGGTAATTGGTGGGCACTTACTGTATATCCACGGGGGTTGGCACCAGTTGTCTGTTTCTATGTGGCCCTTTTGTGGGATGCTTGTGTCAGCTGGAGGGTCAGATATGGTGGGCAGTTTATAGTCCTCTGCAAACATGTTCAGACACAGTCCTTCCATGTTGGCCTGTACCTATGGGACATATATACCAAACGAGGGAGGTCCCAGGACCAAGCCTTGTGGGATGCCAGTTATATCTGGTTTGTAGTCTGACATGGCTGCAGCATGTCTGACCATGTCAGTTCTGTCCTTGGTCTGTTTTGCAACCCCTCTACTGACATAGGGGTTTATATTTAATCTGGTGAGCATATCTATAATGAACACGTAAGGTACTGTATGGAAGCCTTTGCAAGGTCCAGCTACGCTGTGTGGACCACACTGCCCTCATCAATGACCTTAATGACCATTTCAAATGAGTCAAACATGCTTAGGGGCAGGATCTGCACTTAAGAAAGCCACACTGGGTAGGGTCCGGTGTCAGTAGGTCCCCAAAATCTTTATGTCTGTGGTACATGCTGATCCTTTCCATAGCTGTGCAGACCAAGCTTCTCAGGATTCTGGGGTGGTAGTTTTCAGTATCCATTCAGGCAACACCTTTGTTGAGAACGACCACTGTTGTTGTACACTGCTCTTTGGGTACATATCCTGTGGCAAGGCTGACATTGAGCAGTAGTGTGATTTGGCATTCCATTCTTCTTGGAGTCCATGTTGGACTCAGCCCAGGACACCATCTCATACCACTGCTGCTGTGTGTTTTGCTTTGTAGATACTGGCTGTTACCTCAGCATCTGCAATGTCAGGGGGCCAGCAATCTGCTGGGATAGATATTTTGCATTCTGGGGGGGGGGGGTTGCACTGCACCTGTCAGGATGTATGTTGGCAATATGTGTGTGTGTTTGGTATGTTGTTTGTAATATTTGTGTGATTCAGAGCATATCTGTGAATTCCCAACACGGTTCCTACCATCAGTTGAGAAAGCCTTGGGATTTATCCTTAGTGTCCTGTACAATTTGTATCTTCATAGGTTCATACTAGGCTATCCACCCTAGGGCATTTGTAAGCCTAGCCAGAGTGTGTGTGGCTTTCACCACCCCTTGCTATGTGAATATTATGGCCATTTATGATTTGCTTTGCTGTGCCTCTGTCTGGACGTGACACAGTGAAGACCCCCAGTGTAAATCTACGATCATCCATCCACTTGGCAAGATTCCTGTTGAAGAGTGTCAGTGAGGGGCTCTGCCTAACATGGAGTGGGATTCTGTTCCAGGGTGTGGGGAGCCTCTGGGTTATGTATCTGTCCCTCCAGCACATCCTATTTCATTATGTGTTGAGGTTGACATCTATCACTCTCACAGCTCCGATGGCTTTGAGTTTTCTGGGATGGAGCATGTCCATTACTCCTGTGTTGGACATGGCCTTGTACAACAGACATACAATGCCTCTGTGTAGGCAGTATGTGACTGCATTCAGCTGGGGTGTCTACAACCAGGCAGCATACGACATGTATTTGAGACCCTTTATCCTCTTGGTGAGGTACCTTTGAGGTCTTTCTAACTGCTGCAGGTGTCAGGTAAGGTACATCCCAAATGAGGCATTGTACTAGATTATGGGTCTGATAAGAGAACAGTATAGGGGCACAATGACCTCTGTTGATGTAGATGTGAATCCTTTCATGATACGGTGTCCAATATAGACAGTCTTCCTAGCCACATTGGCAATGTGAGTGTCACATAACAGGATACTGTCCACTTGTGTCCCTAGGTCCCTGATTACTCCTTCCATACATAATGGTTTACCACCTATGTGGTAATTTGTGAGTACCTTGTTTGGTATTTGGTGGGACATTCATACTGTCCAGTGCCTTCAGGACGGCTGGGTGGGGTTCCTGTGTGTGAGAGTGTGGTCTGTAGCATGCTACAGACTGTACAGCAGTCTTGCCTACAGTTAGTTGCACATAGGTGGACTCCAATGCCTTGTGCATTGTCAGCTACCTGGACGCATGGGTGTCTGTGCTGAATATGGATACTCACCCTCCTTTTATGTTTTGTTCCAGGTTTTGGGGCCATAACGCATGATGTGTGGTATAACCTGGTAGTGCTGGTGTGCTGTCAGGAGGCTTGCAGCAGGTTTCTGTCACTGCACAGACATCGATGTTCTCCATACTGGGGAGGGCCTCGGGAGCATGCATATTGAGGTTTACACATCTGGCATTGGTCAGCATTACCCTTATGTTTCTTTCCACTTATGTTTTCTAGGGTGGTGGGTTAGTCTTTTCAGCCTTGCCTACGAAAGGCTCTATGGAGGTGGCAAAAGCCTTATCCAATATCCAGACGCTCATGGGTAACAGGTGCAAGCCATCCCTGGAACAGCTGCATGGCTTGTCAAGCATGACATCCCAAGCAGACAGACATTGGATCCCCTTGGAATGACACCAGTAATTGTGCCACTTGTTATAACTGATCATTCTATGTTTGTACTGTGGCATCATTCTTGGTGAGGGTAGGATGCTGCAAATGGTCAGTGTCATACCGGCCTGGACTACATAATCGGAGAGCTCATCTATGTCTCTTTTCATGTAGTCCGGGAGGTACATCTCAGGTCATTCACACCAGCATGGACTATGACTGCATCATATTTCTACTTGCTTTGGGGTGACCTGCATACTTGTGTTATGTGGCAATTTGTAGCAGCCTACAGGCAGCTTACTGTACCCTTTCCCTTGTTCAGTCTGGTGTGCGGGACAGCAGCATGTCTCACTATGGAGTCACCTATTACAACTGTATCAGGCATGTTGTTTCTCCTTCTGGCCTGTGACTGTTTGGCACACCAGCTTTGTGTACTATGTGTTGTATGTGCTATGTTTGGAGGTTGTTTGATTGGGTGTCTGCTTTGGAGGCCACTGTTGGTGTGGTGTATTTGTAATTCGGGCCTCCGGGAATGTTTTTCTGTGTTTATGTCATTGGTTTGCAGTTGTGATAGGTCTATGTGGGACTGGGTTTGTGGTGTGTGTGGTTACCTTCTCCTCCTGACTAGTTTTGGGAGTACTGAGTTGAGGGAGCTCAGCCTCCAGTTTGGATAAATGGTTGCATCTCTCACATATATTTGTATTTCTTGGGGGGAGTTGAGGGTTGTCTGTGTATTTGGGGCAGGTGTAACATTGCCTCAAGATTCACAGATTCAACTTGTTGTAGCTGGCCTTAGTGGACTGTATGTGTGGACAGATTTTATTGCCATACTACTGATCAGTGATTAGTTCTTTTTTTATGTTTGCTCTATCATGTAGTAGCTTCCTCATTCTCTTGCATGGTTTGGTAATGGCTGGAGTCCACCATGCCAGATGCCTGCATGTATGGCATTGTGTCTTGTTTTAATTTAGGATTGCATAATCCAAGCATTCATGGCAGTGTTCATGGAATGCCTGTATAACAGGTTCTGAGGTGTGGCCCATATTTTGCACCTGCACAGGGCCTTCAATGGAGTCCACATCAGTTTGGAGGAGTGCAACTTTTGCTTTACACTTGTTTTTCACTGTGGTTTTCTGGCCAGGGACTGTGGTCAGGATGTGTATATCCAGTGTGATTACTCTATGGTCTGGTCTTACCAGTGAGCAATACACTTCTCATCTTGCCATCCAGTACCCATGTTGCTGATTATCACATCCAGTATGTTTACCCCTCTTGTGGGAGTGGTACATTGTTCCTGGGCATTTTGGTTTATGGATTCTATGAACTTTTGTCCTACAGTGTTGGAGCTAGTATAATGCTCCCAGTCTATGTCTGGGTATTTTCAGTCACCCAATATAATGTGGTTTGGAGGACTTGATATATTCATGTATTCCAACATAGGCCAGGTGCAGTTCCTGGTGTTGGGACGGTAGTCTGTAGCAGGCTATAAACTGGGAGGCAGTTTTAACCACTGTTACTTGACCATGGCTAGTCCATGCTGCTTCATGTTGTGGTACCAACATGGGGGTGTGATTATTCTTGACAATTATTGCTAGTCACCCTCCTTTTGTAGCTTGTTCCATGTTTTGGGGCTGTACAGCACAGTATGAGGTGTGACCTGGTAGTGTTAGGGTGCTGTTGTGAGCCTTGACCCAGTTTTATGTTACAGCACAGATATCAACATTCTCCATACTGGGTGAGTTTAGACTGCATGCATCTTGCTGTTTAGACTTCTGGCATTGGGTAGCATTACATCTAGGTTCTTATCCCTTCTGATACCTATGGAGGTAGGTTTGTGTTTTGAGCCTTACCTATTCAGGGCACGCTGTGGGTAACAACAGCCTTTGCCAGTATCCATACGACCTGCACTGATAGGTGCACGCCAGTCCTAGCAGGTGGAGCATCATGTCATGCTCAGCATGTCATCCCAGGCTGGCACACATTGGATCCCCTTTGACTAACTGCAATACTTCAGCCAATTATTGCAATTGATCATCTCATTGTCATATTGTGGCATGATGCTTGGTGAGGGTAGGATGTTCACGGTCCTCAGGTGTGCATATAGTACATGCTGTTACATTACTTAACACATGGCATTCATGCCTCAGGTGGTGCTGCAGGGCTGCCTCTGTCAGATGTGCATATTACACTCCCTGTACATGTTTGTGGGCAGGTCATGTCATTTTAGGCATCTCTGTTATTATTTGAGTGAGTCAGAGGGGGTATCATTCCCAGGGTTCCTACTGAGCCAGTGTATGTGCTATGCGTTGCCTCTTTGCCAAGGCCAGGGCATACTGGGCATGCCTCCTTCTGCCTACTGGGGCAGGCTCAGGTTGTTCCTCCTCAGAGTCACTCTCTGCCTGTGATGGCCTTGGCAATGGTGGGGGGCTGTTTGGCCCAGCCCTATGCTGGTCCTGCTGCAGCTGTTTTCGCAAGATCATATTATGTAGCATAGCACATACCATGACAATTTGGGTACATGTAGTTGGTGTGTACTGCAAGGCTCCACCAGATGTGTCCAGACACCGGAACTGTGACTTGAGCAGCCCAAACACACGCTCTATTACATTACGTGTTTGTGCGTGTGCCTCATTATGGCGTTCCTGTTCAGGTGTGTGTGCGTTTCTGATGGGTGTCATCAGCCACGGCTCCAGTGCATAACCTGCATCCCCCACTAGGTGTCCGTGTGGGATGTCCCCATTGGCAAATATCTGGTACAACTGCATCAAATGCCAGATGTGGGAATCATGGTAGCTCCCAGGGCAGCCAGCACATACATTCATTATTATGCCCTGGGCATCACACACGACCTGGCAAGTTGATGGAGGGGAAGCCCTTGCGGTTAATGTAGGCCCTACCCCGCTCACCGGCTGGTGCTTTGATGCGTATGTGCGTGCAGTCTATTGCACCCACTACCTCAGGGTATTCCGCTATTTGCTGGAAGAGATGCATATTGCTGGCCAATACCTCACGGGCATTGGGGAAATATACATGATCACCATGTGCTGACATGGCATCCAGGAACTGGTGCAGTACCCTGGAGGCTGATGCCTGTGATATCCCCATCATATCACCAGTTGGTCTTTGGAATGTACCTGTTGCTAGTATTCTTAGGCCAACACATACCTTGGTTTCCACTGGGATGGGTTACCCTCTGTTGGTTCTGTGTGTGAGGCGTGGCCTGCACAGCTCAACTATTTGCTGCAGGAGCTCTCTGTCCACTCTATAGCACTCTACTTATCTCCAGCTCATGTAACCCATGTTAGGTGACCCTGGGCCTGTACACTCTTCTCCGTCTCCTCACTGTGGGTTGTCTGGCACCATCTGCATTGTCACCACCCTCAGCAAGTCGCCTATGTCTCATTATGACAGCTATGGCAGCCCCTAACATTTCTGCTCTGAGTTCAGCTTTTTCAGTTTTCACTTCTAATAGCTTACTCCTGTCTTGCAGTGTCTCTTGAGAGAAACATCCTGCACTGCTGTTTGCAGAGTTTTAAGTGCTGGGCTGGGCTACTATTCTGCCTGTGTAATTGCCTGCTTCTAATTGTTTTCACCTGCTAGCTCCAGCAGTATTCCCTGCTAGCTTCCTACGACTTCTGTTGCTTCCTTTTTCCTTTCTATTTCCTCAGGGGGGAGCAGCGTGCATACCAGCAGAAACCCACTCACAGTGGCTTACACGCGCGCACACATGCCTACACGGTTCAGAATCTGCTTATTCGGGTTAAAACGCGCGCACACCAGTGCAAACAGTGTTAAACATCTACCAACAGGCTCCCACATGCTCAGTCTGCCTTACACGCGCGCACACTGTCCTACTCGCACTTCATGGCGCGCATGCAAGATGTACGCCCAGCAAGAAACTTTGGTGTAGGCAACAGTGTACACCTTCCATTTCTTGACTTTCCCATGCTTATGTTGTGGCACTCCTCTTTCCATGATGTGTCTGACATCTGTCATGTAACACTGACCTCCAATGAACTGCATTTCTTTCTGCCATTCCCCCCGTGATGTCACCTATCTCCTACTCTGTTCCTTCCCCTTATGTAACTCTTACACTACACAGAATGTGCTCATTTGCTATGTGACAGTGGAATTCAGTATCCTAACACTCATTTGCATCACCATAGAAATTAAAAGCACCAACTGTGAAAAACAAATAAGCAAGCCTCGGAATAATCCACAAATGCTCGAACACGTGTATATTGTTTAAATCAAACCAGACAGCAACCAAAGCAATAAATGGAGTGCCAATAATGAATAATCCAAAATATAGAATTTAATCTTAAGCCTCGCTTTTGCTACTAATGGCAAACTTCTACTTCTTCTTCATATTCCATTTTCCATTAATTTATACAATTACTAAATTTTAATATTTTCCAATTTCAACACTTTTACTTGTTAAAAAAGGCAATGCTATTAAATCAAAACTAAACTCAACATTATGGACATGTTTACATAAAATTTATATAATATATATATATATATTATACATACATTAAACAATTCATCTCCATTTCATTATTTCATCTCAATCATTCATAATAGAATAAAAAATAATAAAAATCATAACCTTTCCACAATGATAAAAGTCAAAAATTAAATTTAAATAAATTTAAATATATAACTCATAATTCACAACTTACTCATTTGCATCAGATTGCCTACTAATGCTTAGTTACATGTCTTAGACTCAGCTTCCCCGCTTAGCAACCACTAAACGGTGGCCATGTTGTTTTTGGTCTGCTGGTCCCTGCATTGTAAATCCATGTATTGCATAAGACCCACATTTGTGGGTTTATAACCTTCATTTTTATGTTTTATATAGCACAGCCCGTTTGCGCAGGGCTGCGCTGCGTTTAAACACCTGCGATCGCCGAAAAAAAAAATATTTCTCATATTTGCATCGGGGTACCTTGCCAATGGCCATATATTTGGCCATTGGCATGCTGCCTGACACATATGCACCCTTTATTTGGAGCTGACATGGCTCCATTGTGTTTTTTGCAGAAACGTACTCAGTTGTCAACTGAGTACATTTCTGCAGCTAAAACGGCTCTTACACGGGCTGCTGCTTTGGGCTTCCTGGATCGCTAATCTACCTCATTTGCATGCTATTCGGCTGCAAGTGAGGTAATTAGCATATCCACGCCCACTCCGTGTAAGAGACGTTTTAGCTGGTCTGTTACATGGACTTTAGGGCTGTTCCTGGATCGCGAAGGCTGCATGGAGTCTTACACTACTCTTAGACTCCGTGCAAGCCTTCGTGAATCCTGCCCATTATCAAAAAACAGTTGCTTTTAGTTTCTCTTTAGCACTCTGCAGATGTGCCTCTTGTTTTGAGTTTCCCCTTATTTTGAAATACTTTTAAACCTTTTTAGCTTCTCTATACAATTCCTTTTACTTCTTAACCATATCTCTTTTTTCTTTTATTTCTTCTATATTTTTAAACTCCACTTTTCTTTTACCCCACTCACTAGTTATACTTTTAGAAAAAAATGTGTATCTTCCCTAATAACGCTTGAATAATTTCCACTGCGTATTTCTTAATTTCCTTTCTTTTTAACATGTAGGTGGGGAAGCACTAACTTCATTACCCTGCATTTTTAACTTAGTTGTTACTAGTGCATGATCTGAATAGTTATTAGATTTGTCGAAGAATTCAATTAAATGCACATCTCTGTGATAATATGCCCCCAGTTACTCTCTTTAGGGTAATACATAATTATCATCCATGGGAATTGTGAAGCCAATCTATAACCAAATGGAATAGGTTATTTTGAGCATAAAAAGGAAAATGGCTAGGCTTAAAATGGCTTACAAGGGCAGAAAGCCTTGTACTTACCTATGAATCTATAAGTTCTGTCTAGTCTAGCTCAGTTACTGTATCTTGGTGAATAACATGTAAATTATTGCAGGCTTCCTACTCCCGAATTCACATCTTCCATACCAAATATTTTCATGAACGTCTTCAGAAATCTATCCTATTTTGTTATAATTTTCCCTTCCAAGTCCCCAGATACTTCCTCATTAATGCAAATCAAATTCCAGTCCACACCCATGACTAATATTTTTTCTCAAAAAAATATTCTGAAGCTCCGTATTAACAGTTTCAGGTGGAATATAAATATATGCAAGCATTATCGTTCTCCCTTGCCAGTAGCCTCTTACTACCACAAATCTGACATTATATTTTTTCTTCTTCTTTCACTATTGTAGCTATTCTGGAGATTAGTACAAGTACTCCCCTTTCCTTTGTCCCTGATACTCTGCTAAATATCTCTACTAACATCTATTCTTTATCAAATTCACATTCTCACTTATTCCCAAATGTGTTTCCTGAAGCACTGCTACTTGCACAATGCATTTCTTAATATAATTCAATAATCTTTCCTTTTTTGTCTATACCTGTGAGGCCATTCACATTCAAAAATAATATTTATATTGTAACCATAACATTAATTTTTATTTACACACATGTATATATATATAATTAGTTTACTGTCATATCGTCGCACCAACATTGTGTGTGTGTTCAGATTTCTGAATCAAAATATTGGAACTCACAAGAACAAACTAAATGTAGAATGCAGAATTTTTGTAAAGTTGACATCTCAGAAATGTCAACTTTACCAAAAATACTACACTTCCGATCAACAATAATAAAAAGCTTTTGCAGGGGGGCAAGCCCCCCCTGCACCCACTACTACTTATATATACAAACTCCAAGATCACACTACAGTGAGGGAAAGGGTACATTTCCAATCCCCACTATAGTGCGATCTACATTCAAAATGTTGATATGCACAACAGTGAATGCACACTAGCATTCGCTGTTGTGCATTTCAATACTTTTTTTTCCCGTTATTTCAAATTGTCAAACTGGGCGAATGGATATAAAGAATTTGAACGAAGTCTGATCACCCTTTTGATTATAAACATATATATATATATATATATATATATATAAGCTTTTAAATGTCTAGTTCCAACTTTTCTGTTACATGCACCCACTGTTTGGTAGAATGATTTTTTTATACAGTTGTTTCTTGTCATCTCCATCTGAACGTATGTAACATTTTTTTAGCTGCTTTCATCAGAAGACTTCATCAGAATACACTACCAGTCAAACAATCCTCTTAATATAACAAACGCTGTAATCAATTATACAATTAAGAAAGTAATAAAATAATTAAAAATGTATTAATTAATTAAACAACATTCCTTCAATAGATTTATCAATACATAACTTATGATCTTTCAAGAAACATTTGATGTTAATGGCATCATTTAACCCTGGAAATTTATCAGACCTTAATCTGATTTGTCACAATGTTTCTCTTTGTTCTACAAAATTTTTCAAATCACCCCCCCTCCCATCTGATTTGCATACTTCAATAACTGTAAACAAAAGTTTCTTAAAATTCTGACAAACTAAAGAATGCTTAAACAAAGCATTTGTCTCATCATGACGTTTAATACTGTACACATGTTCACGAATGCGTGTTTTTAGACACCTAGTGGTCATTCCCACATAAAAAGCGGGACAAGTACTGCAAAAACTGATGTAAATGACACCTTTAGTACAACAATTGACATGTTCTGGTACTTCAAAAGTTCTATCAATGGTGTCAATAACTATGACCGGGCCTGGAAAAATATACCTACACATGTTGCATTCAAGACAGGGAAACATGCCTTTTTTATGGTCCTGTTGGTTTCTAACCATTTATTGTTTTTTTCCAATGCTTTTTTGGTGTTAAAGGTGTTTCTAAAAACAAAATTGGGTTTGTTACCTAAAACTTTACAAATATCATGATTACCCTGTATGATCTTCCAATTTTTTTTCAAGTAAGCCTTTTATTCTGGTACTGTCCATACTCATTTCTAAAGAACAAACCAAATTGTTGTTAGTGGTGGTTCTATTTAATCCTATAGTTGGAACTGTGACATTGTGAACGGTATTGACGTTTAACAAAGCTGGATAGTGTGTTGTTCGTTTGTTTAATACTTCATTAACAATGTCATCTAACAACTGTTTACCGTACCCCCTATCAATAAACATTGATTTAATCAATTCTATTTCTTTTATCAAGTCTTGCTCCTTTGATGTCATGTGACATGCCCTAATGAACTGTCCCTTTGGAATATTTCTAATGATGTGTCTTGGATGACCACTCTGATAGTGGAGATAACTGTTGGTAAAAGTTTTTTTCCGAAATATTCTACTGTGAAACCTGTGTTCCACAGTATCCCACCAAAAGGAAATGTCCAAAAAATTAATGGTTGACCCCATTTCCCCCAAGGTAAATTTTAAAAAACTCTCAGTCTGGTTAATTTCAGAAAGAAAACATTCTACTGTGTCATGAGTTCCTTCAATGATGAGCACCAAGTCACCAGCAAACCTATAATATTGCAAAATCCGAAATTTTGTCTTAAGTGGAGTGAGAAATTCTTGTTCCCACCATGACATCACTAAATTCGCATAGGAAGGTGCAGCTGGTGACCCCATAGCTACATCTCTTTTTTGTCTATAGTAGGATTGACCAAATAAAAAATAGTTGTGGTGCAACAAGATGTCGAAAAACCTACATATGGTGGAAATTTGCCCTGCACTAAATTCCTGGTTTTTATTTAAAAAACTGTGTATGGCTTCAACCCCTTCATCATGGGGAATGCAAGTATACAAAGAAACCACATCCATGGTAAAAATAATGTGAATACTGGGGTCAAAGATATCCATTTCTGCAAAATCCTTTAGTTTATTCAAAAAATACCAGGAATCCTTAATAAAGGATTCCTGTTTGAAAACTAATGGTCCCAATGTAGCATCTACAATGAGTGATATCCCTTCTGTGACAGAATGAGGAGAAGACACTATTGATCTAAATGGCGGATCTAGAGGGTTTTTGTGCACTTTCGGAATACCGAAAAGAACACCTATCCCGGGTTTATCAATGACACAAAATTCATAAACTTCATGATTAATCTCATTGCACATCAAGGCTTCATATAAAAATGAATGTATTAACCTTTGTTTTTTGTTAATCTCATACAGTGGAACTACCTCATATTCTTCGTTGTTATTTAACATTTCTAACATTTTCTTATTGTAAGAATCTTGTGTCATGATAACAATGTTGCCCCCTTTGTCACTTCTCATAAATCGTAAAGTGTTGTTTTTATTACACAATTGTTTAAAAGCTTTCCTGTCATCGGGAGTTAAATTATGTTTATGTCTAATATCTTTAGCCAAAACATTATCTAGTTCTTGTATACATACAAATTTCCACCATATGTAGGTTTTTGGACATCTTGTTGAACCATAATTATTTTTTATTTGGTCAATCCTACTATAGACAAAAAAGAGGTGTAGCTATGGGGTCATCAGCTGCACCTTCCTATGCAAATTTAGTGATGTCATGGTGGGAACAAGAATTTCTCATTCCACTTAAGACAAAATTTCGGATTTTGCAATATTATAGGTTTGTTGATGACTTCGTGTTCATCATTGAAGGAACTCACGACACAGTAGAATGTTTTCTTTCTGAAATTAACCAGACAGAGTTTTTTAAATTTACCTTGGGAGAAATGGGGTTAACCATTAATTTTTTGGACATCTCCTTTTGGTGGGATACTGTGGAACATAGGTTTCACAGTAGAATATTTCGGAAAAAAACTTTTACCAACAGTTATCTCCACTATCAGAGTGGTCATCCAAGGCACATCATTAGAAATATTCCAAAGGGACAGTTCATTAGGGCATGTCACATGACATCAAAGGAGCAAGACTTGATAAAAGAAATAGAATTGATTAAAACAATGTTTATTGATAGGGGGTACGGTAAACAGTTGTTAAATGACATTATTAATGAAGTATTAAATAAACGAATAACACACTATCCAGCTTTGTTAAATGTCAATACCGTTCACAATGTCACAGTTCCAACCATTGGAGTAAACAGAACTATCACTAACAACAACTTGATTTGTTCCTTAGATATGAGTATGGACAGTACCAGAATAAAAAGCTTACTTGAAAAAAATTGGAAGATCATACAGGGTAACCATGACATTTGTAAAGTTTTAGGTAATAAACCCAATTTTGTTTTTAGAAACACCTTTAACACCAAAAAAGCATTGGAGAAAAACAATAAATGGTTAGAAACCAACAGGACCATTAAAAAAGGCATGTTTCCCTGTCTTGAATGCAACATGTGTAGGTACATTTTTCCAGGGCCGGTCATAGTTATCGACACTATTGATAGAACTTTTGAAGTACCAGAACATGTCAATTGTTGTACTACAGGTGTCATTTACATCAGTTTTTGCAGTACTTGTCCCGCTTTTTATGTGGGAATGACCACTAGGTGTCTAAAAACACGCATTCGTGAACATGTGTACAGTATTAAACGTCATGATGAGACAAATGCTTTGTTTAAGCATTCTTTAGTTTGTCAGAATTTTAAGAAATTTTTGTTTACAGTTATTGAAGTATGCAAATCAGATGGGAGTGGGGGGTGATTTTAAAAATTTTGTAGAACAAAGAGAAACATTGTGGCAAATCAGATTAAGGTCTGATAAATTTCCAGGGTTAAATGATGCCATTAACATCAAATGTTTCTTGAAAGATCATAAGTTATGCATTGATAAATCTATTGAAGGAATGTTGTTTAATTAATTAATACATTTTTAATTATTTTATTACTTTCTTAATTGTATAATTGATTACAGCGTTTGTTATATTAAGAGGATTGTTTGACTGGTAGTGTATTCTGATGAAGTCTTCTGACGAAAGCGGCTATTAAATATTTGTATTACGCTATTTCCTGCAAGGTGAACTTTATGTTTTCCTCGACCAAGGTTTCTGTTGTTCTTGGTATTTCGTGGTTTTTTACTTGGCTATGTAACATTTTACAATACTTTTTGTTTTAATGACAACCCTCAAAACACACACACACACACACACACACACACACCCACACAGAACTATGTACATCTTCAAATAATGAAGTTTAACCCTCCTGATAGGAACAACTGTCCCAAATCATCAGCTGCACTGACAGACGTTACCAAGCCTAAAAATTAAGGTTATCCATGGTAGGACATGTTACAGCCTGTACTCCTACTTACTCTAATTGCTATCTGTTCCTGTCTTATCTTTATTCCCCTCTCAGATGTGAAGAACAGCTTATATGCTTTCAGAAAATGCTCTGGCTTTTATTGCCTACCCCTATAGTCACTCATCTCCATGAAAATATAACAACAAAATGTACAGCTGCCCTCAGTTGCAAACTTGTCAACTAACACTGAACATCTACTTGCTAAAGTCGCAATTTCTAACTACGAAATGTTGAGGTTCAGTTTGAGTTGTTCTAGAGCCTTCAAAAATGCTTCTGTCAAACACATGATGCTAGCAGGGTCACCATCAGATATTACCATTTCAACTTCAAAGTGGCAGAAGGTTGGAAGCATCATTCAGCAGGAAACGTACTGCTCTCCGCACAGTAATTATGTAGGATTAAGAACCTTTTGTACCAGATGCAGTTTTTCCTACTCTGTCTCCATTGGTAGAGTCTGTGTTTGTGGCCTGGCTGCACTAGAATTTTCAGCACAGCTTCTTTGTTGTTTAGAAGTTGTTTGGTAATCTGAAGAGCTGAATTCCAACATGTGGGAACATCCTGAATTAACTTCTACTGTCGCTGATACAGTTGCACCTGCTGCATTGTCAGCTCAGCACTGTTCGCAGGACTGTGTTTAAAGTGTCCCACAACTCTGCAGCATTTAGCTAGGAGGCCTTCAATCCCAGACTCTGCAACTTTTTTTTTTTTTAATAGACAACTGAAAGCTGTGCACTGCACAGGGCATGTTGTGGAATGGCAGTCTTCCTAGAGCACGTCACACATTACATGAATTGCCCGTGCCAAAAGTAGTCACTTTCCCATAAATTCCCATGATCTCACCACTGATGAGAAGTGCTCTGCACAGTTTTCTGAATGGTGCTGTTCTTCAACTTACTTAATGCACAGTACAAAGAAGTGAGAAACCCAATATTTGTTAATGAAATGACAAGTAATGGCAAGGTAGCTATCATTAGCCATGGAAAGCTACAAATTCAACTCCCGCCATAACCAGACTTATTTTCTCTCTCTCTTGCTCATACAAAGCATCCATTCGATTGCTAATAATGGGTCTGGAAGGCAAAGTATATGCCAGATTTCCACTGGCAACACTAATAATGTCCTGGAGACCTTCATCAGTGACAATGTTAATCAGTCGACTATTCACAGCAATACATCTTGCAATGGTATTAGTAATGTTGTATTTCCCTTGATCCATTGGTTTTGCCATCTCCTGAAGTTCAACTAATTTAGTTTGGTGATGCGCTGATTCAACTTTAGTTGATGATGCGGCTAATGTTGATGGTTCGTCATGAGCAATAAACACATGCTTGGTTCGCAGGTGATAATTCAGCAATGAATTGCTATGATGATATTTAAACTCTTACTTGCAATATTTGCAAACCATGGTATCACTAGTTTTAAAAACAAACTTTACCCTCAAAATTGTTCTTCCCACTTTTGATTCCATTTTGAACCAACTCAAAAGTAGTCACTTTCCCATAAATTACCCATGATTTTACCACTGATGAATAGTGTATTTCCATCTGAACCACTCGAAACAACTTCCATTCATTGCTCATGAAAGGAAGACCAAGAAACAACACAGGAAGAGATGAAGTGTAGCTGACCTTGCGCTGCTTACTTAATGCACGTAGCTGTTGCATTAAAATTTTTAATCGTTGATAAGTTTTCTGTGTTACTCGCACACATTAACAGCAATTAATCAGCAGCCCTAATTAATACAGTCTGTTACTTCAAGTTTCTCTGGTACTGCATAAAATCTCAGGTTTCCATGAGTGCTATGCCCTCACTCTTTTTTTGAAAAGCTCTTCTTGAATCGTCTCATAGGCAGCTAGCCTTTTTTTCTTTTCGACCTCTGATTTTTGTAGTTTTATCAGTTCATCTGAATAGCTGTTTAAAGCTTTTTCTATTTTTCTGGCCTTTTGTCATTTGAATTGATATATTCCTTCAATGTTTCATTTACTTTAATCAACTCTGAGTATATATCTAGATTACTGGAAGCTGGAGCTTGAACTGCTCTTTGCTGAACAGCTGCAGGATTCTTCCGACCCAGCATTCTCTCTTCACTTTTTCTATCTGATTTTTCTTTCAGGGTCTCCAAGTTTTTTCTTCGCTGGCAACCAGGCAGTATACTTACTAGCCAGTGACTGAATTTACTAAATTAGCAGAGTTATTGACCCTTATCTCTTTCTTTTTTCACACTGGGAGCTCTGCAACTAAGCTATTGATCAGTGTTGCAGCCATCTTGCAGCATTATCCTGCCCAAGCAAATTTGAGGAGGAATAGATATATGTTTAGTTTTCTGTTTTTTTGTGACAGGGAAAATGGGGTCAACAGTATCATTAATGGCATCAGCAGCACCTACCCCAGGGATGGCCACAACATTCAGACAAAACAGGGAAGCTTTCCCTGTTCTCTCTTCCAGAACACTTAAGAGTGACTCTCCCTTGCCACTGAGGGGAACCCAACAGCCACAAAGGATTTGGCTAACCCTTGGTCCATAGTGGCTGTAGGTGCTACACCACAGTGACACAGGATAAAAGATGAGTGGTCCGAGATACAACTAATGGCCACACCAGAATCACCGAACTCTGGCTGAGGCAAACTGCTGTGATGGCAAAAGCTGTTTGCTGAACTTTTTCTTTTTTGTGGCAGGAAGGAGGACCATCTACAGGACCAATAATTTGTTCCATGGTAAAGCCAAAAATGGCACCTCTTTGCCAGGGAAGACAAACAGCAAAATGCAGTAAAAATGCTTCACAGAAAAAAAGCACTTAACTTTGTCAGTTCCAAAAAGTAAAAGTAAACAATTTCCCCACAGAAAAAAAAATGTTTTTTTTTTTTTTTTAAATACTTTAAACAAGTTTTAAACTGGCAGGAAATAAGAGCATCCCCATTTAAAAGTACAATACAGTCTTGTGACAGTCTGTTAAAACACAAACACTTGGCTTAAATGATTTTACAGAACAGGAAAATATTAGCAAACCATCTAAAGAAAGGCCTTTTTCCCCAAAGAGAACTTATCTGCAGGATATAACCGACATAGCTTACGTTACTGCAGCAGTGATCAATATGAAGAAAATTATTACGATTTGCTTTAGCTGTAGTATTTTATTTTAATCCTACTCATTGAAGGCAGAGTTAGACAACTCAAAAGCTTTCTTTCCCAAGGAATGAACCAAGGACCATGGGGAGTCCTAGGTTCTAGTAAGGCAGTATGGAGGAACCTGCCATTAGGGAGAATGCTATAAAGGTCCTGAACATGCATAAATGCACTATAAGGATGCACCTGGAAGAGAGTTTAAAGTAAAGGGTTTATGGCTGACCAAGTTTAAAGACAACTGTAAACTTGGTACCATCATAGGCTCCATATAGGGCACCAAAAATCCTTCTAGAGGGCCTTTCTCAATCCAATATCTGGTGTCAAAACCAAGGACTAAAACTAAACACCAAGACATGTATAACTGTATCCTTCAGCAAGCATAACTTCCTTTGTAACTTTCACATTAACAACACACCCCTGCAAGTTGATCCTGTAGTCAGAGATCAGGGAACCTATGCAGACAAACTGTCCTTTGATCACTAAGTACTCAATACGGTAATGAAGTCCTTGTTTACCGCACAGCTTACATCTAAAAGTATGGTCTCCAGGTCTAAGGATGTAAACATTCCACCGTATTTGGCTCTCACCATTCTGATAACTGAATATAATGGGTCTAAATTATATCATTGAAAACTGAATTTGCCGAACTGCATCTACATTGGAAATGCAGCTCAGTGAACTGATAATAGTGAAATCATGGTACAGTGAGGATCAGAAAATTTGCCCTTTCCTCACTGTAGTGCGATCTCAAAGTTGGTATATATAATTAGTGGGGGGCGCAGCCCCCCACAAGAGGAAATTTGCTGAACTGCATTTCCGATCTGGATGGAGTTCGGTGAATTCAGTTTTTGATAATATAATATACACCCACTATAATGCCCAGTTTGGCATTTACTTGTGCAAACTGTTGTCAGAACTGAACTGACCACAGCACTTTCTCACTATAAAAATCACAGGCCTAAACAAAAAATAAAAACTACACAGAACATCTCAAAACCTTGTTCATCTACTTGGTATCTTACGGGCTACAAAGAGGTGACCTCTGCCTCATGTATACATTCTAAACAGACCCTAGTCTGTTAGACCCATTACACATTCAAGTCCAATGATAGAATTAACACCTTTTTCAAAGGATCTCAATATCATTTGCAATGTGAATTGAATATGCTGGAGGTATAGGTATACGTTTTACAGAGGATACCTCTTTTACTGAACTGTCTTCCACTCCTTCTAAAGTCCTTATCTTACTCTACTCAAATGTAACGATTAGATGGGAGGCTGTAAATTCACCCCGGTTCAGCATCATGTCCCTCGAGAATAAAAGCAACATATAAATGCCCAAATATGTCCTTGTGCTGCCCGCCCCGGGTTACTTGCACAGAATGTGCTAGCAAGATCCAAACAAGCTATTTGAACAGGATGGCTTATCTACATCCTGAACTTTTCACATTAATTAGTTAACTAATTTGAGTAGGCAGTATCGCTCTTTCACAAAGCCAAACTGATGTAGGTCTAGTCTGGTAGGATTTTTGATGCTGTAGTTCATGAGATCAGATATGATCCATGGCTTTGCAAATCACATTAGCCAGTCTGAGTCTATAGTTTCCAGGGTCAGTGGTAGGGCCACCACCATTGCAGTTTGCAACACTTTAAACACAATATCACAGGTTCATAGGTGTGTACTAGGCTAATGGCCCTTTAGCCTTTACAAGCCTAGCCCATAGAAGTGCCCTGGTATCGTGCCACCCATTAGTTCCCAGTGCCTCTATCAAATAGAGCCACTGCAGTGATCCCTGGGGTGAACTTTCTATTTCCCATCCACTCATCAAGATTCCTCTTGAAGATGGCCAGTGAGGTGCTCTGCTTGACATGTATGGGAAGTCTATTCTAGAGCATGGGCAGTCTCTGGGTTATGAACCTGTCCCTCCAGCATGCTCTGTTGATTGTGGTAATGAGGTTGAGGTCTCTGGAACATGTGGTGCGGAGGGATTTGGATTTCTTTAGATGTAGCATTTCTAACACAGCTGGGTCAGACATGGCTTTGTAAGTCAAGCAGAGATTGCCTCTTAGTAAATGATACGAGACCGAGAATAGCTGGAGTTTTTTTTTTTTTTAGTCTGTCCGTGTAGAACGTGTTTAAGGCCTAGGATCCTCTTCGTGAGGTACTTTTGTGGCCTTTCCAGCTGCTGCATGTGTCTAATAAGGTACGTGCCAAATGGGGCATTATACTCGATTTGCCCAATGAGAGAGATGATGACCTTGTTCTTCCTGAATGCAAAACCCTTGGTAATGAGATGTGCCACACAGAAGGTCTTTCTGACCACAGTGGCAATGTGATGATCGAAGGAGAGGTTGCTGTCAACCTGTGTCCCCAGATCTCTAACGCCTTCAGTGCTCAGTGGGCTCCCATCGATGTGGTAATTAGTGGGAACTGAGTTTTTCCCAAAGGGGATGATGACGCATTTTTTGGCATTAAGCTTAAGACCATGGTTTTGACACCAGTCATTGGTCTCAGTGAGGCCATTCTGTAGGATGTCTACATCACTTGGGGAGTTAATAATGGCTCCCAGCTTGCAATAGTCTGCAAACTTGGTCAGTCAAGAATCACTCTGTGTTGGCCAGGACTTCTGAGAAGTAGATGCCAAACAGGAGAGGACCCAGGACCGATCCCTGTGGGACTCCATTCTGGAGTCATCACCAGTTAAAAAGGCAAACTTACATTTATACAAAAGTAAATCAATCCATATTAACAAGTTCACATTTACAAACATTATACACCAAATATACTGTTCTATACCATATACTGAAAGCAACAGTACATAAATTGTTCAGTTCCTGCTGTCTCTTAAACCTCATTTCTCCTCCACTGCATTTTTCTGCATATATTGTCCCCACAATTTTAATTTTTTTCTATGGAATTTACTCCTACCCTCTTCTAAAGATATAACTTCCTTTCCTTTTATCTCTTTTACACTACGAACTACTTTAAGTACAGCTGGTTTAGACTTTGATTTCCATTTTCTAGTATAAAGAATAAAGGTTAGCAAGGCCTTAGTACATATATTTAGGCAATTCAGATTCTGTCTTCCAGTTCAAAGAAATAATTTCCTCGCTCAGTATTTCTGACATAGTGGACTTTATAGCATGCTAACTCATTACACTATGAGAACATATGCTCACATGTACCACTTTCTGTTCCATTACATCTCCAATATTTGTAATCTACCAGATGAAATTTTTTTTTAGTCTGCTTGGGGTATAAAAGTATCTATGCAAACAGTTCCAGGCAAAAATCCCAAATCTTGAAGATTTTGTTGCAACTTTAGGAGCCATACATACATCCCCCATTGTTTCTTTATGAATTACTTATCTAATCTCTCTTTCCAATCTTTTCTGATCTCCTCCAATTGATTCTTACAGTTGTCATGCAATATTTTATATGCCCTATTAATTATCTCTTAACAGCAGCTTCCACTCCAGATTCAATTAAAAACTCAACCAGTGTTGGGGCTGCTGTACATCCATGGTACGCCATAAGTAGCTGCACAAAACCATCTTCACGACTACCTTTCACTGCTATTTACATGGAGTTAGGGCCCAGTATGCCTGCAGATACTTTTGATTTTTCACCTGCCCAATACTTGCCTGTCTGGATGCAAAGCAACCATTAGGCCTGTGTATATGCATACAACATCGTACAGTATCAACATCGCCTCTCCACCCATTTTCTAAATGGAGTCAGGGTGCTGCGTTAACTCCTCCCTTCGACAGTCATGCCTGACTGTTAGAGGTGTTCTTACAAAATCCATACATCTTTGCCGGACGTCCTCGTTTCCTCTTCCATTCTTCCCATCTGTCCCAAATCTTCACCAGACTGACTTCTACTTTTCTGCATGTGTGGAACCACAGTAATCTGTGCTTTGACCTTCTCTGCAATTTGAGCTTCTTGGGCTTCTGCTCTGAAATTGTCATTTGTCTGTCCCACAATGTGCATCCTATCACCTGTATTAGGCACTTCATCTCGATCAACTCTTTCTTTCTCAACTTTTCTGCCTTCGCTGCCCAGGTTTCTGTACCATACAGTTGTAGTAGTTGCACTACTGTTTTGTACACTTTACTTTTCAGCTTCTTTGGAATTTGTCGGTTATACACTACCCCTAACACTGTGCCAGTTGTTTGCAGCCCTTCTAATTCCATCTTTGACATCCTCATTCAGACTGCCCTTCTCCTCAACCACCTCTCTCATAGGTTCATAGATTAGTACTAGGCTAACTGCTCCTGCGAGCCATTCTAAGCCTAGTCATTTATCCCCTGTGAGACTCAAACCCTGTACCCTGTGTTTATAAGGCAAACACCTTAACCATTAGGCCACACTCCCAACACTCATTCTACATCTCTCGGCTTTTACTCTAATAGTAAATCTATCACAGGAATCCTAAATTTAGGAATATCAAATTGAATATTATATTGTAGAGAACGAATGTATCCTGTTAGTTAACATGTATGTCAAAATCCCTTCTATGGAAATTGTATGTCAAACATCTGTCCTTAAAACTATGTTTTGTAAAAAAAAAAAAAAAAAAGTTCTCTTGGAGCTTTTCTCGCTGGGCCACCACTGAAAATGGACTTGTAATCCAGTTGGACTCTCCCGGTCAACAAATGTAAAATAAATAAATAAATATTACAACAGCATCCTCCAGACTTGTGTCCTCTCCTGACATGATTTAAAGTACTACAAGAAATGAGCAATTTTCATAATGAGTCATCCCATTAAGTTTTCACTGAAACTCAACTCAGACAATGCATCAAACAAAAAAAGATCAAAAGGGACATTTTCTTTACATGGGGAAGAACACAGTTTTATTAACAAATTAAAAACATAACGTGGACTCAGCAGGTCATCAGGAATAATTCAGCTTCGTTTTGATCAATATGAAGTGATCCTTTACTATTTGCTTATACTACTAGGTCAGTGCTTTTATACAAAATAATAAAGGCACAGAGTAACCCAAAGGGTTGTTCTTTAACGAGTGGTGCATAGAGTGTCTGGATTATGCTCAGATATCTGGTAAAAATAAACTTAAGCAGCATTTGTCTAGCACAAGACTCTGCCATAACAGTGCTTTGGGGTGTTTAAAAGTTTGTAGTGTATGCCCTCAGTGCTCACATTCAGATATTTGGAAAAAGACAAAATCAGTCAGAGTGGCACGAGATTTGATCTTAACAAATGTTAAGCAACTTCTGCTTAAGTTGTGCAAGGGTCAGGTCTGGGACTAGGCAGTAAAATGTGACAGTACTGACCAGTAAATGACATCAGCATAATAAAATTACTCATTTCTGCCAGATGTCCGTACCGGTAATGTGTCCCTGACTTCATGAAAAGTTGTTAGAACAACATGATGAGTGTTTGCCTGCATTTTCTGAAAAATATGAAATATGAAACTTAAATGTCTCAAGTACTTACAGCTGTTAACTTGTTCCACTACTTTCCTTATCTCAGTTCTTGACTTCTACTTTCCCCCATTTTCTGCCATTACAACAGTCTTATCTATACGCAGTTTCATCCAGTGTGCTTCCGTTTTGCATTCCATTTCCCTATCCTTTGCTGAAGTTATTGTGCAGAGTCTGCCTGTACCGCCACACCATCTGCATATAAAAAGGTTTCCGAATTGTCCCCTCTGACCTGTTTGCTAATGTATTCCATCACCAGTATGAACAGCAGTGGGCTCAGAGCTGAACCCTGATGCACCCCCACTCCTTCTGGGAACCCCTCTGTGAGTCTGAACACTATTCGTACTTTTGTCAATGGATCTTGTCCGTAGCCTACATTAATTCTACCAGTGTTTCTGTACTCCTGAACCATTGCAGGACTGCAAAACCTAACTTTCTTAGGATCACATGCCCACCCGAATTCTTTCCTTATCTCTAGCTGCTTCTCAACAATGTTTCATTGCAAACATTAGGCAGTATACACCAGTATGGTACATGATTAGTCAGCTACATAAGCAGCTGTGATTGTAACTGCTGCTGCTGTGTAAAATGAGTGATTCGGCATAGTGCTAAACCTGCGTTATGAAGCATCTGCCAGCAACAGAGGAGGGGAAACCAAGGCTTGGTACACTGCTGTTTACAGATAGGACAAGGAAAAAGAGTAAGATTACCTGGAGACACAGAATTCTAAATTCATGCACTTCAAGAAATGCATACATGTAAATGAAAAGGGAAGATGGGTTGTACACAGTTATGCAACTGTGTGTGAAAAGTCATCACTGTGCAAAACAGACACTATGGACACTTTCCTCACAGGCTAATACAAAAAAATACTTTCTAAATCATGTTATGCAGCTTCTGCAACAAAGAATCTTTGTGAATCCTGGGAACATTTTAAGTTGGACTACCTTGTTCTTTGTGGTAAATGCACTTTGCTTACTTACAGGTCAACATGTTGCACAGACGAGTCTCTGAAACCTCAATACTTTAAACTGGAGATACTATTTTGCACTGTACAATTCATTGATTTACAGTACATAGTGCCACAAGCCTCTTTCGTTCTGTCATCCTTCAAAATATATGCTCATTCAAAGCTATATAAATCCATCTGCCCATTTTCTAACCACTTATCCTGGTCATGGTGGCAGCAGAATAATTAGATTCCCCCATCAAAAGAAACCATATCCACATCTTATGGGATTCTGAGGAAAGCTAAAAATATACATTACCACTTTTTTGGATCTGCCCAGAGTACTAGTGGGCAATGTCTGGTACCCAAGGTGGCATCCTTGAGGAGCTTCCAAACCACCTCAACTGACTCCACTCAGTCCAGAGCAACAGTGGCCATCATAATCAAAATCTCCTCTCAGACTGCCAAACTCCTCATAATATTATGTACAGAGAACCCAGCCCAACTGTTAAAGAACCATATCATTTGTGCCACTTCTATCAAAGATTAGTGGTCAGTGACCAAAAATATAAAGTGTAGATGAGGAGAGAGGGGCCAGTAAACAGAATCCTGAGATTCTTGTTTTTCTTCATCACCAAATTTGGTACAATCCTGCAATATTATCACTGTATACCTGCCACTGTCCCCTCTAACAAAACAGAATGAACAAATGTAGAACACAGCAGCACAGCAAGCCAATAAAAAGCAAATGGAAAAGAGCAGTATAAAATCCAAACAGACTTTTATTCGAACACAGGTGAGCGCATTCGCAATAAAATCGCTTCTTCAGACCATACAAAATCCAGCAACATCTCAGACATTTAAAATACAATTAAATATCTACCAATAAAAAACATGCCGATACAACAGCCATAAAAATCTTAAAGGCACAGCTTTCTTTTAAGGCAGGAACCATAGAAGGCTATTGCCATGAAGACACACATAGCAAAATA
The DNA here is from genome assembly GCF_019279795.1 of Protopterus annectens. Lineage (NCBI taxonomy): Eukaryota > Metazoa > Chordata > Ceratodontiformes > Protopteridae > Protopterus > Protopterus annectens. Next base: position 1,178,897,791 of record NC_056746.1, on the reverse strand, counting down.
CCTATTTAAAAAGCTGTCTTTCTTTCAGAACTGGCGTAAGAGGTACTGATTCATTCAAGCCTGCACCTCTATGTGCTTGATAATTTGAGAATCCATCTCAATTCTTTCCCTTCTGTGACGTTAGTCATATAAAACTTTCATAGATTACTTCTACTGCCATAAACTTGAACCAATGGTTAGTGCCACTCTCTATAATGGGTTTAGCTAGGGCACTATAACTATGGCCCTTATTAGCACAATAATAATGGTCTCTAATTCAAGTCACTTATTAGGTTTTCCTATATAAAATTTTGAACAAGTCACACACTATGCTAGGTAAACTATGTTTTTAGTGTCACAATTAGCTTTAACTTTGAAAACACAATGATTACTATTGTCTGGTTGAATAAATGTATTAGATACATCAATGTACTTACAAAAAGTGCATTTGCCAAAACTAGTTGTTCTAATACTAGGTTGCCTTAGCTTACTTGTATTAGGAAAACAGAGCTGTGTTTTCAACAAATTTTTATTTTTATAAACAAAATTTGAAACTGCACTGACAAGCTCACAGTGTAGTACTGACAGCATATATATAAAAAATATTATCACAAAAAAATTGGCATATTTTATCTTCTGATCCTACTCTACGTGAGCTTGTCAGTGCAGTTCCAATGGTTCAAGTTTATGGCAGTAGAAGTAATCTATGAAAGTTTTAGGTTGGGTGATGTGACTAATGTCAGAGAAGGGAAGAATTAAGACAGATTCTCAAATTATCAGCACATAGAGGTGCAGGCTTCAATGAATCAGTACCTCTTATGCCAGTTCTGAAAGAAAGAGCTTTTTAAATAGGTATTTACGGCAATGGCCTTCTATAGTTCCTGCCTTAAAAGAAAGTTGTGCCTTTAAATTTTTTATGGCTATTGTATCTGCATCTTTTTTATTGGTAGATATTTGATTGTATTTCAAATATATCTGAGATGTTGCTGGTTTTTGTGTGGTCTGAAGAAGCGATTTTATCGCGAAAGCGCTCACCAGTGTTCGAATAAAAGTCTGTTTGGATTTTATACGGCTCTTTGCCATTTGCTTTTTATTGGTTTGTTGTGGTGCTGTGTTCTACATTTTGTTTGGTTTGTGGTTGAACACAGCTTTGCAGTCAGCAGGACTTGATTTATCATATTATCAAACAGAATCATAAACAGAATCATGACATAACCTATCAATTAGATTTTTCTCAGCCTTTCCTGCAAGGGGCAACTACAGTCATCTAGAACTATATATAGCTAGCAAAGCCAATAAACATGACTTGAACCTAAACAAACTAAAGGCTGCTGAATTCCCTGCTTCCCTTCAGACTTTGTTGTCCCACACTCTATCCGATGTGCCACACCACATCACTCCATTTCGGTGGGTGGGGTGATAGAGCTGTCCTTCCTCTGCTAGAAGGATTAGCATTTCACAACTTTGCCACAAACTACTCTACATGTCAACTCGGCTTCAGGGACTTATTTTGCAGTCACTGTCACCTTACAAATAAAATGGGATAGAAATCTGTGTGTACATTAGGACTACCTAGTACTTTAGTGATTTCTATTTAATGGGGTTGGTAGAACTACGCAATGTAAAAAAAATAAATAAATAAAAAAAAAATAAAAAACTTTGAGAAAGTACTAATGGTTTAGTTTATTAATGTACAGGAAACAAATGCAAACCCAGCTTGAAGAAACATCCCTGCTTACAAATGGATCAGTCACCATGTGATCATTTCACTTCTCACTGGATTACGTACACTTGCATTTACACACAATGAAAAATTATAGCCGACATTTTTTCTGAATTTAGTTTTTGGGAACACTGCCAACAAACTTCTTAGGACCTGCACTACAGGTGCAAGGATAACTTAACAGATGAAACCTTCCCAGGCTGTCAGCCCTAGCTTTCCTTTTCCGAAGTACAGCAGCACAGAACCATCTCTTTACATCTACACCAAGCAATAAACTGCTGCCAAGCAAACAAAGAAAAGCAGCAGAACATACTGGGAATGGCTGGGAGGACAGTCTTTCACTCTAGACTGACCACCTTAGATTACTACAGGGAGTAATCACTTTTATACCAGAGAAAAGTCCATCTTCAGTAACTTATGGGGCACAGTCCCTGGCTAATCCTCCTAGATGGCCAATTTATGGCAGCATATCACGGGTAACAGAAAGACACGGACCCAACAGTAAGTTTCACTTATACCACATTGAAAAGGTGCAGAGATGACAAAGTGGTTGCAGCACAAAAACTGTCCAAGATGACATTACAGAATATGTCCAGAAAGCTGCAAACATTTCAGAAACCCCATTCATTGGCACTGTAGGCCATGTAAGCCAATAGCTTGCCCCCACTCAAGAGAGTACATGCTTAGCTCTTGATCATTTAAAGGACGTTCAGACAGCTCTTCCACAGCATGCTGCAACAGCCTTCCATATCCCATTGAAAATGTTGTGTGCCAAGTAATTTGTCTGCAATGCGAGTGTAGCAGACGCAAGCGTAGCCTACATTCCCCAAATCCATAGCACTGGATTCTTTACCTGACGGACTAAAATAATGAAGCCCTGTACAGGCTGCTGCTAAAATAGATGCTTGGGGTTTGGAGGGTATACACTTTTCAGGCAGAAACACTGCACTCCCAAAATTGCTACTAGATGTCATCAATTACAAAACTGCTTTAATAGGGATATAAAAAGTAAAGATTCTCAGGTTAACAGGGAACTACAGAAAAAAAAGTCTTTAAAAGGTTTCTACTCCACGGAATGCATCCCATATGGCAAATGTTCTTCAAAATTCTTGGTCTAAACTTTTTACAGAATTCACACCGACATACAACTAACAATGTGTTTTCTTTATTATTACTACATCATATTATGCCATAATTACAGTCAAGAAAATCAAAAACAAACAAAAAAACATTCTAGTCTCATTTTGGTTTGCTTTTTAGCCCTTGAATTACAATTCCTGTTTTTTTACATGTCTGGAATTAAGATTTTTTTCCAGTTATTTTTTTAACAACTCAAATTGCTTTTAGTAACATCTATGCATACAGCTCTCAATGAAGGTCTTCCAACTTCTGGCAGCTAACAGAAGCTAAAAAAAACGACTGGACTTCAATTTTGAAAAGTACTGCAGTGTAACTGGAAGAATGTGATTCTGAAAGTATTTGAAACTACTGAAACAATCATTCCGATGTCACTGCCTCTCCGCTTCCAAAAACATGTAGCTAGAATACTTCATAATGAAAAGAAACCTTTTATTTTACTTGCCACAAAAGAGATAATGCTATCAACTGCTTGAGTATGGCAACCAAATCAAAAAGCCATTTACTAGCAGCTGTTCAAAACATAATTTATTAAAACAAAAATACGCACAAGACACAAAACAGGGAATCAAATCACAGAAGTTAAAATAATCTGAAAAAGAAAGCAGTCTAAAGCAAACTAGTAAAGAGATTAAGGAAACCGTTAAGAAGCTGAGAGCAGAGTATGAACTTTAGCCACTAAAGACAAGACCTACAAATCTTTAACTATGTCAAAGTTAAGAACCAATGCCCAAAAATATATTCAGAGCTTCTCTATCATAATACTGCTAAGTGCCAAACATGGCCTATCCGAATCCCTGTTTGCTCCACCAAATACATTACATTACCAAATCCTGGGAAATAGCCACTGTAATGCCATGACACAAGAGTGGCCCAGCGATGGCAATCATAGACCTATTAGTCTCACTAGGCTCATATGTAGAGCTATGGAGCATATTTTAGATCTCGATCTGGGCATTAAAAATCTCAACCATAGACCCTCACCAATTCAAGTGAATTAGATTTATTTTAGCGTAACCAAAGCAGTGGATAGAACTTATGTGGTACATAACAGTATATCTGGACCTGGCCAAGGCCTTTGACAATATTCTTCATACAAGTATTATTGACAGACTTGTAAATCCGATTATAAATCTGTGTGCCATGCTCTGAATAGCTGACCAAACACGTGATTAGAGTTACAGGTGCCACTTCCGATATCAAAAGTTAACACTGGTGTAATACAGGGATCACTGCTGGGCTCTCGACTTTCAGACCAACATTCATTGTCTATGGTTATCCAAGTCTACAGATGACCAAATTGGATGTTAATATTCAATCTTCAACTTAACTGCTCCAACAGGAGTTAGACCATGTTGACAACCGATACAAAAAGACAATGGTTTCAAATTAAACATGAAAAACTTAGCATAGTTCATTTTAGTAAACAAACATTTTCATATGCCAAACAGGTGACACATCCCTCCAATCAAGACACTGTTGTAAAGGATCGACACTCATTGATAATTCCTCATTGTCGGACTAGGTCTCCACAATAATTCTGAAAGCCTTCCATTTGACTCAAAGTTCCAAAGGCATCTCCACAAGATCCAAAGTTGTTTTAATTCCCCTTTACTTGTACCTCATCAGACCCATTATTGAATATAATGCACCTTTTGCATGCATTTGTATAAACATTTGAGACCTCAGATATTCATAACAAAAAAAGACAAGTAGCATCAGCCCTCTCATTTGGACTCCTCTGTGGAGATCCGTCTATAGTCTTTTGAGCCAAGAAAGATCCAATCCTCTTTGTCCTATTTCTTCATATAACAAAAGTTACCTTAAAATAACCAGTTAAAGAACTAAACCTTCAAAAACGTAAGATGCACACAAGACAGAGTCACATCCCAACAGATCCCACACCTTTGGAACAAGCTTACTCATGTCCACAATAGAATCCTTGCCACCCTCAAAGGTAAACCCAGATAACTGGATGATCTGCCTTAAATTCTCCCTGGCCTCTTGTCTTGCCCTCCTTGAGACTGGCAGGAACTTTTGAATGGAGGTTTGGCTAGGCTTGTAATGGTCGGCAGGCTGATCGCCTATGAACGTATAATGGTATACTGCAACTCTTCCCAAGTAAAATAAACATGCTTACATGTTTAATCCAGTCACACTACCACTACCTGTGGCATAACTCAGACATTGTGTTTTAGTGTTGTCAAGACAAAATTACACTAAATGCCTGGAGCTCATTTTGACTTCTTCCAACTTCCATGTGCAAAAGAACTTGGGTTCTTGTACCTAAAACAGGATATTAACAGATTACAATACCTCCCGATAAATGCTTCAACTACAAACTGCATGTTCAACTTTATTAACTTCTGCAAATACTACACCATCCTCTTACAAAGGGTGTGTGGTTCCTATACACATTTCTTTTAAAGAGAACAGGTATTTAAATAACCAAGCCACAACTTACACAGCAACACAAATTAAGAAACAGCAGCCTAAAAAGGATACCAGAATTTAATTTAATGAACGTAATGCAGAATTTATTTCTAAAAGTCAAAACTTACAATCCCATGAAAAGAAATCTGAACTGCTTTTGCTACAACTTCAGTAGCAAAGCTGAGGCTGATATTAACACTGGCTAAAATTTTACATGTAGACAAAACCTTCACAAAGAAAAAAGTGAAAGTATAGGGTGCCAACCGAGGAGCAAAAGAAAATGTAGCATTTCTTCAGTTCAGCACTACACATTTCCCACTGCTTTTCTACATCAGCTTTCTTATGTACTTGGGCAAATACTTTGATGCTTTTTAGGACATAACCAATCCATTTCTATTACTTATGGCTCTGCTCCCTTCTCACAAAATATAATGGATTTCAACAGCCATCACTTAAAGACTATTTACTGAATAAAGACTCTGACCTTGTCTATAAAAATGTAATCACTGAAAAAGACCACCAACAGAAATTACAGCATGGTTATGGTCTGTCAACCTGATGGCTAGGGCTGACAAAGGCAATAAAAGGGGGGGGGGGGTGTCATTAGGAAGCACAAGTGAAGTAAAGACAAAAACAAGTGGGAGGAGTTACAGAATACCATTTGTTTTAACAGTACAAAAGAGAATGAGGGAAGACTGTCCGCCAATTCACATCCTGCACCCCTCTTCTAATACTATCAATTGGACAATGTTTAAAGGAAAAAAAAAAAAAAAACAGTAATGATACGTTGTGAATGACAACTAATACCTTCAGTGTTCAGCAATGTTTCAAGCCTCATCCTAATCACCTCCACTTTCTTGAAATGTCAATAACAATTGGCTACAAATTTTTCTATTCAAGAAAACAATACACACATTTAAAAACAAGCCAAGCAAACTGGCAAATACTTTAAACAGCCAAGAGATGCTCAGATCAAGTGGTAGAAACTGCATTTGATCTTCAGCAGTAGCACAGACACTGTGTAGTACTCCTTAAATGTACCGAATTTCCAGTTCTGTAAAGTCCAGTGCATTGCAGGCTACACAAAATGTTCTCTGCTACACCACAAGCAGAAATGATCGGGGTCATTCGACCATAACAGGAGTCCTAGGTACCAACAATGCTGGGATTGTGTGCCATTTCTGGCAAGGGAGAGTCATTGCAGTGATAAAGAAAGCAGTTTCCCCAACAGCTGTAACAAATCAGAAATAAGGCTGCCAGAAAAACCAAAGCACAAATAGTACAAGGCTTCCGCTCCAAAAGAAAGCTCAACAGGTAGAACCCCATAAACATGGAGTGGCTGAACCACAGTGCTGGGTTGAGCGGTTTGGGAATCAGAAGGACTGGTAGCAACCACTGCAGGCAGTACATTGTGACAAATGTACAAATGACCACACACAAAGAGCTCTGCACGCCACCAGTGCTGAAATGTTTCTTGATTTTCAGTCCCAACTGCCTTTCAAGCCACTTCAGGGTAGCTTAGATGCATTCCACGTCCTGCCCATATGCTGCAAAAAAAGCAAAAGAAAAAAATCAAACGAGATGCAGATGTTAAAGTAGACAACTAAATGGTCACCTAACTCTTCAGCAGGAGCCCTATCTCTCTGAAGCCTTAAGCACAACTGTGAAACTTACAAAAATACAGCTGAGAGTTCTTTCTACAACTATCCAACCTTTAAGTTAAGTTACACTGTGTGCTGCGTGACACTTACAACAGATAGTCTGGCACAGCTTACAATGCAAAATAAACTGGCTACACAAAGTCTGACAAGAGAACAGCATGCTGCCCAGTTACTCCCATGTGTCTTCAAAACTTCATAGATTAGTAGCAAAAACAATATGACAGACCCACACTCTTACATGGCTGGTGCATCACGCCAGACATACCAAGTAATGCACACAATTCCAAGTTATGTATTAAAAAACAGACCCTTAATACCTGCAAGTGTTAACGCAGGTACATCCATTAACATATCATTTGTATACTTAAAATACTAAATTATTTTATCCAGAAATTACTACTTCATATCCATCTGAATGCACAATTATGAATTTCATGTCGCCTCACAGCAAGAGGTTCTCCCGTTCGATCCACGACTGGAGTGCCTTCTGTGTGGAGTCTGCATGTCCCCCCCGCGGTGGAGTGGCGTTCAAAAAACATGCGTGAATGGGCCTGCCTTCGTTGAAGGTTGGGCTGGCACCTCGGCACCATAAAAATCGACCGCCAATCATTAGCGGACCGGAGCTCCGCTGTGGCGACCCCTAACCTGGAAACGGCGAAAGAAAAACAACTCTCCAAAACACTGACCAGTTGTGTTAATAAAGTGCTGAAATGGCAGTATGGTACATGCTCCTGATTACGTACTCAGAATGCTGACAATGGTCAGCAGGGCAACTAAGTCGCTCCTAATTTACTTTGGCTCTGGAAACAGAGGGAGAGAGAGAGAGACAGCTAAGTTAGAGAGAGGACATACATATAATGAAGCTCAAAAAGGCCCTAACTTGCTTTTTGGTTTGCAATACTGGCCAGCCCCCTGGCTGCTCTTATCCTGTTACTTAGCATCTGTTTAGCTATATTGCATCATTAATCAAACAAACTTGTTTTACGTCCACTTACACTAATTTAGATTAGCTTAATTTTTAACATACTCCGACCAATATATAGACAAGCTGTACTTTTCCTACTGGCAAGCTTAATTGCTAAACAAATTTTTATTTAAATTTACCTGCGTAGCTCTTTTTGAAACGGAAAAACATTAAGTAATAAAAAACTAGAGTGCAGCAGATTTTATTTTTTAAACTTACTGATCTGAATCTACTGACACTAATGGTCCTTGGGCACCTGATCACAAGGAAATCGCATATCCTTTGTAAACAGTGCATCAGTTCTCACTCCTGTTCAGCGTACGTCTTCAGATTCTAGGTGGATCTTTTTTGCCTTGCACTGTTGGGACAATTTATTTCCTTGTTATGTGACTATAAGCCATCTACGGACTCCAGGATAAAACTCAAAGGCAAAATAGCTTGCTGTCTAGGCTACCAAAATTACATTTCTAAACATGCAGCGATTTCAAATTTCACACTTTTGGGAACAAAAAGGGCAACATTAAATACTGCATGCAAGCAAGCAAGCAAGCAAGCAAGCAAGGCTGCCCCCCCCCCCCCCCCAATACACACACATACTGACCAAACGTATTTCTGTCTGGAAATTCATGACAGTTCTTTTCCAAATCATTAAGAGGCACAGCTGGTAGGGCATCTGTTAGTGTGCAACTACTACTGTGGTCAGAGCCGATACATAGTTACCTGAAATGGTTCTGAGAAAAAAAATGGACAAAACAGACTCGGAAGAAAAGTGCAAGTTCAAAGTCATTATCACGCAAGTTTTAAAATATATACGTTGAGTATAAAACTTTCAAATGTAAAGGACAAGTTATGTGTGTGCTCTACCATAAGAGCTCATGTTGGAAGATGACTCATTACAGAAGATGGGATCTAAGAATTCTCTATACTGATGCCTTTCCATCCCTTCAAGGAAACATTTTCCCCATCAGTCTCACTTCCATAGCTACACAAAAGCATTACATTTCACAATACTGTACGCTCTGCAAGTATACAAAACACGGTTAGAGACTTGGAACATCTGTTAAAAAGAAAGCTGAAAAGCTAACTTATACAATAGCTGTGTGCTACCAAAGAGCAGGCAAGCAGCAGATTATACAGTAAATTCCACACCTAGCACACAACAGGTGTCACCTGAAAGGAATGTTCATAATATATACTCCACGTTCATTTAACAGGTATTACTACTGGTTCCCAGAACCTGTTACAAAGTGTTACTGTACGAGACTGCTAGTCCGAACCCAATGACAAGCAACATCACAAAGGACTGCCAACTGGCATCAACTGGTAAGTGTCACTGTTGCTACCTTGTATCAGTTAACAGGCGCTACTGTAAGAAACTGCCAACATCCTTTATCCATTGACATATGGCACTGCAACAGGAATGTTAATACACTTATTCTTATTAACAGACATGGGGGTAAGAAAACTACTAGTACCACAGATAGACTGTTGGTATCCTACAGGTCTATTAACACACAGTCATCCTAAGAAACGAGTATCCTGTGACTAGTAAATCAGATACTAATAACACTAACATACTTACCTCACATCTATTAATAAAACAAGCTGGTTTAAATGACTGCTGGTACCTACATTCGTTAACAACCAACAATGAAGGAATTGTTGGTATCCTGCATATATTAATGTGCATCACTAAGAAAGTAAGAACATGTTACCCATTAAGAAATCTCTCTTTATGGAGCTGACAGTACCCTACACCTGCTACAGATGTCTCCAACAGTAACTGGTAGTATCCGACATCTGTTAAACTATGACAGTGTAAGGTCCTGCCCATATCCTCACTTTAAGTGCCACTGTAAAACAGTCCTAATATTCTGCTCACATCCACATTTGTTAGTTACCACTAATATCCTCCATTGACAGGCGTCATTGTAACAGACTTAGAAAGTACAAAACACTGGAAACAGTCGACAACAGTCGGAAACGTAAAAAATATGTACCCTTGCTAGGCAAAGGGCCTTTAGTCAAAGTGAATAACATGGAAGTAATTGATAGGGAGACCAATATTGATTATACTAGAGCCTGCATATTACAGCACACACCATGGACCTCTAACATCAAAAATATTATTACTAATAATTGGAACATATTAAAAATGGATAGAAGAATAGTGGAAATAGTGGGGGAAACACCTAGATTTGTATCAAGGAATGGGTGTAATATGAAAAACGAATTAGAAAGGAAAATTCAGATTAATAAAAGAGAAATAGAGATGAAAGGTACAACAAAATGTGGAACTTGCAACCAGTGCAGGTATATTGCCACAGCGAATAGTACAAAATTGGAAGATGTTAATAGTACTGAGATAGTGTATAGGAAAGGTAATTGTAGAACGACCCATATAGTTTACCTAGCCAAATGTTCAAAGTGCCCCAGCTACTATGTAGGGAAGACCGACAGAAGTCTTAGGGAAAGAATATATGACCGCTATTACAAAATAAGGAAAAAGATACTAATAATGCCCTATGGAGACATTTAGCAGAAAGTAATAGTTGTAGCATTTTTTATTTTGGACATAGCCACAGTAAATCCCAGGGGTGGTAATATTAGTAAAAAACTGGGCGAGTTAGAAACAAGATGGCAAATTAAGGTGAATGCATCATCCCCGCCTGGGTTGAATGATCATATATCAGTAAAGCCAATTTTGGAAAATATGGGGTAGATAGACATGTTGGTTTAATGAACTAAGTCAGTAATATTCAATATGTATTCAATAGCATGTGTATTATTCAAAAATTTGATTATACATGTAATGGTTACGGTAGAGATAAATAGAATGTATCAGCATGTTCACATTTCCTTGAAATGTTTTTATAATTTTTTAATTTTTAAAGGGATTTTAGGAAATGGCACACTGGCACTTTAAATGCTTATTGGAATTAATTATTTGATTGGTGACAAAATGTGTATATATATATATATATATATATATATATACACACCTATTGATATAGTAAGGCTTTGTTCTGAGGAAGTCTAAGTGTTTTAGATGAAAGCGCTTAACATTTGTGTTACAATAAAGGAGAGTGATTTTATTACAATTTTCGAGTGTCAGTGCTTCGAGTCTGTGCTAGTGGAAACAGACTGTATTGTAACAGACTTGTAAACCCCCCCCCCAATCTAGATTTGAATGTAAATGTAATGAAGTGTTTGTGCCCTGTTATTGCCCTTTTATCTGTTCACAAGTCCCACTAAAAGACACGGCCTATTCCCTACATACCACATACTGATACAATGTACAGAACTATCAACACCCTACCAATATGGACGGTCACCACCCTGCATCCACTAGCAAATGACACTGCACTGGAAGACACTTTTGGTACCCTACATGTGCTAGGGAATATCAATGTAAGGGACACCTGGTGTCACACGTTAACAACAACAACAATTAACAAGCTTAATATATTGTTTATTCACATTATTTTATGAAATCTATGTGGAACATGTATACATAAATACGTGTATAATACTTGCACTCTATATTACTTGTGTAAACATGATACATTTCTGTGTGTTATATACAAGCTTGTCTTTGTCAACATTTTCTTGCTTTTTGGAGCTTTTCTCCCCAGGCCTCCACTGAAAAAGGACTTGGGTCTACTCGGACTTTCCCGGTAAACAAATATAAGTAACTATGCAACAGACTGTCCAGCTAGTGTACAACCTAGCAGTACTCTGCATCTACTTAACCATCTGCTAATGTTAACAGATTCAAGGTATGAATGACAGCAGGTGCAACTGCTAAAGGAACTGCTATATCTTGCAACTGTTAACAGTTGCCATTTCTTCTCCAAATCAGTGGCACTGCTGGTGTGGGACACCTGAAGGCAGCTTGCCTGAAATGGTTCCGAGAAATAAATGAACAAAACTGACTCGGAATGATATAGAAGTGGGAGTTTAGTCATTGTAAAGAGGTTACCTGCATCTGTTAAGAGGTGCCACTAGAAATGGGCTGCCATGTCCTGCATCCACAAGATGTCACATGGAGGGGCTGCCCATAAACTGCACCCACTAACATCTGTCACTTGGAAGGGGTTGCCTATTCTCTGAACGTGTTAAAAAGTGTGAATGTACAGAGACTGTCTGTACCATGCAACCATTAACGACTGCCACTTTACAGAGACAATGTACACCATGCATCCATTAGTGGGTGACACTGTACAGGTACCCATTATCATAGTACCACTATATAGAGACCGTCTGTACCATGTATCCATTAACATGGTGCCATCGTACAAGGACTGCCTGCACTAAGTATCTGTAGCCTTAACTGATGTTACTGTACATAAGAATGTTTGTACCATACATTCATTAATGGGTGTCACTGTATTGAAACTGACTGTGCCATACAGTCACTGATGGGTGCCACTGTAAAGGGACTGCCTACATCACACAGTTGCTGACAAATGCCACAGGTTCTGCTGTACCATGCAGCCTTTGACAGGTGCCACTATGAAGGTAATGATCGTGCTTGTATCTGTTGAAAGGTACAGGTGTAAGAGGACTGGCTGTTACATCTGGCAGCAGGTAACTGTAAAGAAATTGTAGCGACCTATTAATATGTCACACTGTAAAGGGAATGTCTGTACTCTGCATTTACAAATTGTGTGTAATGAAGGACCACTCCACAACTCCAGAATTACTTCATATAAAAAGGATAAAAGAAAACATTTATATATAAAAAAATAACAGGCGAACAGAAGACATTTATAAGGAAGAATACAGTAGCATTTAAGTTTTACTCATAAGCCGAACAAAAATAAAACTACAAATAATCTTCATTTGTGTTGGAAGTACTATACAACCCGGGGCCTTGCTCAGACCGTCTATCTACCGCTATTAGAACCTAAACAGGAAGAACAGCTATATATATATATATATATATATACACACACACACACCAGCGCGCAATAACCTAAAAGTGTTACAAGGTGCACAAAGCAAAAACAGACATAAAACTAAGCAGCCTGTGGTAAACATCATCGCAGGTTCACAGATTACCATCCTTGCTACCCGGCAACGTTACTTGCTTTGTAGTTTGTGGAATTCTTTTAGGGGGTCACAATAACATAAGTGAAGAGCTACTTTTCTGCAAGACGTCTCTAAAACCACAGGGCAAAAGAGAACTTCTGGATAATACACGGTCATCAAGACAATACATTAAGACACAGAATATTTAAAATGTAAATAAATGAAGCTGGTGTGGTAGAGTGAACAGAGTCCCCAAACTGCAAGGAGTAAACTGAAACTAAGCGAGTTGAAAAGTTCCTCATTTGCAGTTTCCGCGAATATACATACAAGGAATTAGCTCTTTCACCAAGCTGCACCATACTCATCTTGACAAACACAAGACATTCAGATCATTACAGTAAAATACATATCCTCGACAGAATAAAATTAGAGCCAAACATTACTAAAAGAAACTACAATAAAAAGTCGGATTTGGCACATCCACACTATCACACAAGCAAAGGTTTCAGAAAGGTCGAGACATCCATACAGCTTCAGAGACTGCCTGCCACATGATCACCACCTCTTCCAAAACATTTTATAGCCCCACCTCACGCTTCTGCAATGACCTAAGCATTATTCAGTTACCAAGACATGTCCTTTCTTTCAGGCATTTCAGCCCAGCATGTACACAGACACCACCAGAACAGCACTGGTGCCGTTTTCAGCATTAATGACAGCTAGCCCTCATTACTTACACGTGTCTATGCTTACTGAAACGTACACTTAACATCCCCTATAGTGCTCACAAGTCCACCAATACTACTGCCACGTCTCTGTAAAAGTACGTATTACCAGCCATGACATACCTGCATCAGTCAGTCTGATGTAACTTCCTATGTCAACCGGCGAACATATTACCAGTACAAATATTTCACAGCCATTATTTTAACAACCCACATGACTCACTTATAACATGCTGTGCCTACCAAGCCCTGGCTCGTTGTTACTGACCATTTTCCTTAGCTCCAGCACCTACGTACCTACACTCAGACTGCAGGACCCATATTGACTAGTTGATATGCCAGCAGTCAGTGTGTTAAAATAAACGAAATATTTATGAATTTATCCGTACTATTTATTGTAGGGCTTTGCACTAACGACTGAAGTTTGAACATCCAAATTTTATTCTTTGTTTTAAATAAGAACTGTACGGCAAAGCTGGGACAGCAAACGTAACTTGGTCTCTTACTTGTCGACGACATATCACCTGACTAAGACGCAGCCATCACATGGACAGTAGCAACTGTATATGTGTGAAGTGCTTACATTTTGACAAGTTGTTATATGTATTAAATAAACAGGTATTCCTTTATAAGCCGGGATGTTGTATTTGATCTGTGAATTTGTTTTTACAGGCTGTAAATATTAAATGTGATATGACTGAAGCAGAGCGTTATCCTAATAACATCACTAATTGCTGTTGTACTGTATGTAATGGGGTTGTACCTTACTAAAACATAAAGGTTAAATGTTTTCAGACCGACTGTATTAGAAGAAAATTTTGTTCGTGGATTAAGGACAACAGCCCACATATAAGCGTCGGCATGCACATTTTTTTAACGTTTTGTACTTGTGATGTGTGGTTTGTACGTGCCAGTAATTGGGCATATAAAACATTCTCCAGCACGTAGCTCATACTGTCACAGTATTACTGTGAAGATAAAAAGTGTATGAGTCACCTTACCATGTACTTGAATTCGTGATCCAAGTTACATAAAACACAAAATCAGTGTGCCACGCAATCACAGCCCTTAAGAGGAAATAACATACCTAACACACTAGTAGTAGGTGACTATAGTCAGGCACACTCACGTCCCATTCACTAGGCTGGACAAGCAGATTACTGTAAGCTGCCTGTCGGGAGCCAGAATCCGCCACATAACACAAGCACTCCAGTCATTCCAGAACAAGTACAACTATGACTCTGTCATTGTTCATGTTGGTGCGAATGACCTGAGATGTACCTCCCTGGACTACATGGAAGAGCTCTCTGATCATGTAGCCCAAGCTGGTATGACCCTGACCCTGAGTAGCATCCTGCCCTCACCAAGAATGATATCTCAGTATAAAGAAAAAATGATCAATTTCAACAATTGGCTAAGCTTCTGGTGTCATTCAAAGGGGATCCAGTGTCTGTCAGCCTGGGGCGACATGCTCTTACAAGCCATGTTGCTTCACAAGAGATGGCTTGCACCTGTCACCCCTAGGCTTTCGAATACTACCAAGGCTCTTGCTGCCCCCATAGTGCCTTTTTTAGGCAAGGCTCAAAAGTCAAACCCACCTTCGTAAACAGCACAAGTAACAAAAAACTGAGGGTTATGCTACTCAACGCCAGGAGTTTAAATCTCAAAATGCATGCGCTCGAAGCACTCCTCAGTATGGAGAACGTCGACATCTGTGCAGTAACTGAAACCTGGTTCAAGGCTCCAGAGAGCACCCCAGCACTACCGGGCTACAACTCATACCATGTTTCGGCCACAGAGCACAGACCGAAACACAAAAGGAGGGGGTGTATCCATATTCATCAAGGATACCTTCGCCTTCAGGTTAGTGGCGCAGCATGATAGCTCTGAGATCATCCATATGCAACTAACATCGGGCAAATCAGCATTGCAAATTGTGGCCTACTACAGATCACCCTCCATGACCCAGGACCACCACTCCACCTTTCTGGAGACATGAAAACATGAAGGTCCTACCAAACACCCTGATATTGGGCGATTTCAATTACCCTACCATTCACTGGAAAAACTACTCAAGTACAAATTCCCAGGCCTATCGCTTCCTGGAATTCATCAACTCAAACGCCCTGGATCAGCTGGTAAACTCCCCTACCAGAGGTGAAAACATATTGGACCTGGTGATCATCAACATGGGCGACAGGTGTTCCAAACTGGAGGTCAATCCGTCACTGGTTAGATCAAACCATAAACTAATCACTCTGGATGTCCACACCCCACCACCACACCCAACTAAGGAAACCACAGTAAAAAAATTTTCTAAAGCAAACTTCACCTTACTTAAGACAGAGGTGGTAAGTTTCACAGACCCCACGCTAAAAGACAATGCTGCCAAGATGCAGAAACCTTTACAAATGCACTCTATGAGCACCTACAAGGATGCATGGATCGTGCCATCCCTAGCAAAACAAAGACTCACTCCTCTAAGAGAAGGAAACTGGTTTGGTGGACCCCTGCAATAAACAGGCTATACAATAGAAGGAGGAAACTAGTTCAGAAAAAAAGCAAATCCCAAGAAGGAAAGACATCCCTGATTAGTATCAGTAAGAAACTGAGGTCCCTCATGAAATCATCCAAGGCTAACTTCAAAAGAAAAATAGCCAAGGATTCAAAAGATAACCACAAAGCCTTCTTTAGCTATGTTAAGAATCTAAGTGGCAACTCACAGATATGCACTGAACTAGTGCAAAATAGCACAAAATATACTGAACCTACCGGTATTGCCAACATCCTGGCAGATAGATTCAGTGCAAACTTCACCCCCCTCTCACCTCCAAAAGGGCCCACAACAATACTGGAAAAGTGTAGTGTCCCAAAAATCACAGACACACAGGTGAAAACAGCCCTTTCAAAAGCACAGCATCAATGGGACCAGATGGTGTCCCAGGCTGCATCTTGCACGAACTACAGAATGAACTAACCCCCCACCTAAACACACTGTTCAACCTCAGCCTCTCCACAGGCTATGTGCCCATAGAATGGAGCACAGCAATGGTTATTCCTCTACACAAAGGAAGGGCCACAACTGACCCTGGTAACTATTGCCCCATAAGCCTGACTAGCCTGGTCTGCAAGGCTATGGAGCACGTCATCATGGAACTCATTAACAAAGACATTGGGAACCTCCAAACACTTGACCCGACCCAGTTCGGCTTTGTTAAGGGCAGATCATGCCTACTAAACTTGGTTGACTTCTTCGAGGCAGTTACCAAGGCCATAGATGAGGGAAAGGTGGTTCACACAGCCTACCTTGACCTCGCCAAGCCTTTCAACACCATTCCCCACTCAGGTATTACAGGAAAAACCCACCAGCCTGAACATAAACCCCTACGTCATGAGATGGGTTGCCAACTGGCTTACAGACAGAACTCAGACAGTAAGAATAGCGGGCTCCAGGTCCGACTCTAAACCAGTCACAAGTGGTGTCTCACAAGGCTTGGTCCTGGGACCCCTACTGTTCAACATATACTTCACAGAAGTACAGCCAAATACAGAAGGACTATGGCTAACCAAGTACGCCAATGACTGCAAACTGGGAGCCATAATTGACTCCGGCTGACACGGGCATCCTCCAAAAGGACCTTACTGAGACGGACATCTGGTATCAAAGTCATGGCCTCAAGCTAAATGCCAAAAAATGCATAGTCATCCCGTTTGGGAAAAACAAAACACCCATGAATTACCACATAGGTGGCAGCCCCCTTAATACAGAAGAGGTAAAAAGAGATCTGGGGACCCAGGTAGATAGTAATCTCTCCTTTGAGAATCATATTGCCAAAGTAGTTAGGAATTCCTTCTATGTGGCCCATCTAATTACTAAAGGGTTTGCATCTAGAAATAAAGAGGTTATAGTACCCCTCTACTCGTCACTCATTAGACCCATCATGGAGTACAATGCCCCATTTGGGATGTACCTCACAAGACACTTCTAACAGCTGGAAAGGCCACAAAAGAACCTCACCAAGAGGATTACTGGTCTCAAACATATGTCCTATGCAGCCTGACTGAAAAAACTCCGGCTGTACTCAGTGGCATATCACTTACTCAGATGAGATCTCTGCCTGACTTACAAAACCATGTCCGACTCAGAATTGATGGACATGCTCCACCTAAAGAAATCCAAGTCACTGTGAGCCACATGCTCTAGTGAGCTAAACCTCACCACAACAATAAATAGAACATGCTGGAGGGATAGATTCCTGTCACATAGACTTCCCATGCTTTGGAACAAAATTCCAAATTACATCAGGCAGAGCCCCTCACTAACTCTCTTCAAGAGAAACCATGACGAGTAGATGGGTAACAGAAAATACACCCCTGGGATCACTTCATTGGCTCTGTTTGACAGAGGATCAGTTAATTAATCAATGGGGCGGTGAAAGCCGACACACTCTGGCTAGGCTTATAAATGCCCTCAGTGAGATAGCCTAGTACCTACCTATGAACCTATGAACCTATGAATGGTGCACTGTGGAATTAGGGGGTGCTGCACTGCCATACTGTTTAAAAAAATGTTTATTAAATTCTCATTTGAACAGACTACAGATTCACCATCAGTTCTTTGTAATCAGACCTGCCCTTGCTCCTTCCGTAACAGATGAACTCCATTCAGTCTCTAGGACCTTTCCTTTCTACATCTGGAGATCTGTAGACCATGAATTTCATCCACTAACCATTACCATATTGAATTAACATTTTTTTACATTTGAATTAAGATTAAGAAACTTTATGTATTTATACACCCCTAACTACTCCCATTTTACACCACAATTCTTCTAAACATGTGTTTGCTTCTAATATTGCTTCTAATATTCTGAGCCTCTGCCTGACCTTCACTCTTTACCTTAATCCTACCTGATAAAAAAGTTGTAATCTACCACACTAATTTACTTAGTATTGCTTATCTAGTACATATTTTATTATTGTATCTATCTCTCTGTATTTATTTAGTATTCATTACTTATTTAATGTGTGCTTTAATACTTGCTATTGTCTTGTTCATTTATAATGGCTTAACTTTCATATATCATTTGGAGCTTTTCTCCCCGGGCCTCCACTGAAAATGAATTCCTGACCCTGTTGGACTTTCCCGGTAAACATAAGTTAAATAAATAAATAAATTCCTGTCTCTGCACCCAGATATTTTTTCTTTTCTTCCCTCTAATTGCCCTTAATCCTCAAAACTCTCTGTTTCTACTGCTGATTGTTTACTGTTGCTATAATTAGGTGCTTGTAGTATCCTGTTTCTGTTTTTACTATTGGTTATTTACTATTGCTGTAGTTTGGTGCTTCTAGATTGAAAACAAATGTAAAATAACATTTTTCCTATAAAAGTAATAGTAGATAAATTTATTTTTTCCATAATTTCTGTCTGTCCCTTTTATGCCTTTATTATGTTTCTACTGTTGACTGCTCACATCTACTATAATTCAATGCTAGTAGTTTACCAATGTAAGCAGTATCTTTTTTTATAAATGTTAGTGCATGTATGTGAATATATATAGCAGGTATTTTTCTATAAAGAGTTCTCTGGCATTATGACTATATTTTCTGTTTGAAGCTTACTAATGTAGATATTTTCATTTAAATAAATCAGGACTACTGACCTGCTGGTGTGAGCAATGGCTCTAGTTGACTGTCACTGTTGAAGTGACACCCTGATCCCATGTGCAAAAATGGGAAAAGGTTCTGCATATGGATGGATGGCTTTATTTATGTATTTATTTAAATTTGTTTACTAAGGTAGAACATTGCCCAAGCAATGACTAATAAAAGGCAGAGCCCAGACTACATTATATTGCAGCAAAACTATGTACAATATGCAAATAATAATTAGAGTATTTAAGTAATAACAATTTACATTTATGAGTAAGCATAGACAATCTGACAGACAATATATATATATATATATATATATATATATATATATATATATATATATATATATATATATATAGGGTTCCTATCACATAGTCGAACATTTACAATTTCGAACGACATATGGTCAAGACCATATGTTCGAATTTGTAAATGTTTGAGCGTGTGAATGAAAATCTCCATAAGCGGAGGTTTCCATTCACTTCAATGTGGTGCGATCTCGGAATTGGTATATTTAAGTAGTGGGGGTGTGGGGGGTGCAGGGGGGCTTGCCCCCCGGCATACAACAATTTTTTTATTTGTCCATTGTGATTTTATTTTTTTATTTTTTTATAGCTAGTCGAAGTTCCATAACTTTGGACATATGTGTTTGAACATATTTCAGTCGAAGTTACGGCACTTCGACTATGCAATATATAGACCATATATATATATATATATATATATATATATATGTATGTATGTATTATTTTGTGAATTATTTTTTGTACCCAGAGCTTTTAACTCGTCATTTTTGATGTTTTTCTTATAATGGAGCCTTTTTCTCCGTCTCTCTGCTGAAAATGGGACTTGAGCCCATTCAGAGTTTCCCGGTAAACAAAAGCAATAAATAAAAATTGTTTTCTTTTTAACAATTATCATTGCTGAATTCCTGCATTCTTTTAAACCTCACTCCTCTTACTCCTGAATTATTCTGCATGTTTTGTTCCCACAAATTCTATTAATTTCTATGTAATTTGCTGTGCTTCTTTTCTAAACATCAAGCTCTAGTTCTTTTATCTGTGCATCCCATTTACTTTTATTACAGTTTGCTTCTTTCCTTTTCTAAATGTATCACCTTCAATTCTTTTAATTCCTTTATAATATTCAGTATAATAATTACAATTGATTTAGATTTTGATTTCCATTTTCTAGTAGTTGCTTTTTAGGGAGCAAGTGGTAGTAAGGCCTTCTACGTCTGAACAATTCAAATCCTTTAACCCAGCTGAAAATAATAATTTCCTTAGTTATATCCATTTGCTTCCAAAACATGCCTCTGTAGGAATTTTTTAAAAATCTGCCAACTCATTACATTCCCAAAAAAAAATGCTTGCAAATTACATCTCTGTTTCCTATTACACCTCCAGCATTTGCTGTCAACCTAAGAAAAATTATCTAAAGTTTGCTTGGGGTATAAATATATTTGCACAATCACTTCCAAGCAAAATATGAAACCTTCTGGACATTTTTGCATATTTGTGAAGCATACAGATGTCCTGCCATCATTCCTTTAAATACTGCTTTTCCATTCTATCTTCCCAGTCTTTTCTGATCTGTCTAATTGTTTCTTATAGTTATAAAATATGTTCTATGTCCTACTAACTATGCCTTTTTTAACAGCAACTTTTTTTCTAGAATCAAAAACTCTACCAGAGCTGATCTCTCACTCAGTATTCCTGTATCGTTTTCTATTTTGCCTATATTTTTTGTCTATCAGTTTGTCAGCTCATACCTTCTCTCCATTTATGACTTCTATATTCTTCTACAGGGCAAACATTTTTCCACTATTCCTCCTCCTGAGTTACATTCATATCTTAATCTCCACTTTATATTTCAATTTCTGACCTTCCTACTTTATCCACCTCCTCCAAATGCTCTCCACCACTCTCTTGAAACTAGGTTCTGTATCAACTATACAGTGTCTCTCTCTATCTTTACATAGTGACTAATATTTAACACTCCTTATCTCAATTTTATTTATTCCTAACATCTATTTTGTAATCCTCCTTGCCTCTGTCTTATAAGTGACATCTAATGTTTGCTTGTCACATATACTGTACAAAAACTGTTTGCATACTACATGTTTTGTACTTTGTATGTAACATCATGTATAATGTCACCGAAGAGGAAATGCCTGTTTATCTTTGTATAGTATCAAAACAGAACAATTATCTGTTTGTATATGGATGTCTTAAGTGCTATTAAATGTATCTTTATAAAATTTTGTTTTTTCATCAGTATCAAAATGTAGCTTCTAGATGTTTTCTCCCTGGGCATCTGCTGAAAATGGGCTTTGCCCAGTTGGTCTTTCCTGGTCAGCAAAGATCAAGCAATCAATTAATTAGTCAATCCCTGGTAGGGAACACAGTCTCTAAACTGCATTCCAAATGTCTGCTTGGCCTCATCCTACTCTTATATTTCCCTGTCTAATTATTTGTTCCCAAATGCCTTGGGCCTTTGCTAATTTTATCCAGTAAATTCTAACCCCCACTTTACCTATTTTCTATACCCCTACTTGCAATCATCCTTATTGGTAAAATCTTTTGTCTCTATTTCTGTGTTGTCTTTGTTTTTAGAGCACTTAATGCTATTTTATGAATATGATATTCTGTATGATGGCTGTTAATCTCCTTAAGGTCCTACAGCTGAAATCCTATTCTGCTCTTCTTAACCACCTCCCAGTTCATCATCAACCTTTTCCATGTTGATTTATAACCTTGTGCTTGTATTGTGCATATGAGTATTGCTCTAAAGTATTCTTTCAAATTAGGTAATCCTGAACTATCATGATCTATGGGGAAAATCAACTTAGCCCACTTAATTCTTGCCATATTCTCCTCCCAAATAAATTCCTTCAACACTTTATTAATTGTGCTAAAAACTTCTCTGGTTGATAAAACTAGGCCTGACCTGTATATAAATCTAAAAGGACTAGAAAATTTTCATCACTTGTACCTTACTATCCATATGTTTAACTAAGAGGTTCTAACTTCTTAATTTTTTTGTAATATCCTTTTAATTATATTTAGCTGTCTTAATATAATCTTTCTTAATCCATACACTCAAATACTTCAACTATATCATGTCCCAATAAATATGAGTATTGCTGAGCCAATTCATGTGTGGGTACATAGTCTATAGCTTTTGCTTTATCTTCATTGATTTTATATTCAGAAAAGACTTGAAACTGCAACATCAAAATGTTGTTTTCTAAATTTATCACGTATAAAATAATATCATCTGCAAATACAGCTAGGTTTTCATGATTACCATATTAGTTATATTTTTGAATTTGAAAGTCCCTTATTTTCCTTAATAGTGGTTCTAATTATAAAGCAAATAAAGGGGAACAGAGACATTCCTCCCTGGTTCCCCTGTTCAAACACAGCATGTCAGAGAAGAGCTCTTCTAATTTAATTCTTGCCTGCAACCCTCCAGATATTCTCCAAATTAACCCTATTATTCTATAACTTTATTAGCCTATCAGAGAACGCAATGTAATATTGTCTACTCACAAAATCCCAACTGACTCTATAAAATGTCTTCTCTACTGTCGCTTACCCTTCTCTAACACAGAAGATGAACAGATGGGGTAGTTGGTTTAGATGCTTTATTACATAGAAACACATCAGGATGGATAGCAGCATCACAAAATATAAGCATACTGATTAACTGACAGACCTTACAGACATACATGCTTACATCTCAACAGTGTACTACAAAATGGCAGTCAGGATCACACATGCTCAGTATTTATCCACTTGTGCAAGTCCTTAGATAGCTTCTTAAAGGTACATACACATACATTGATCTACATCCTCCCTCTTAAAAAAATTGCCCTTAGTCGAGAATAACATTGGAGTTAGACATGCATTACTATAGACATTAGAAACAAACACAATGTTCATGTCCAAGTTGCTGTGTGCCTATAACATGGTCTGGAGATGCGACCAGATCTGGTAACATAATAATTTGGACTGGATTTAGCAATAGGCCAGTCTTCAGTGCGCAACTCATATCAGGAACTTC
The DNA here is from genome assembly GCF_019279795.1 of Protopterus annectens. Taxonomy (NCBI): domain Eukaryota; kingdom Metazoa; phylum Chordata; order Ceratodontiformes; family Protopteridae; genus Protopterus; species Protopterus annectens. Next base: position 1,178,874,412 of record NC_056746.1, on the reverse strand, counting down.
TGGAATCATCACAGGAATGAGAATATTCTCTGGAACTTCCTCTGGAACTGGAACACTGGCTAACTCACTCTGAGATAAAAAGTCTTTCTCACAGGCTATGTGCTCTGGTATAGGCCCAGACACTAGCATCAAATATTTCTGATTTCACCTAAACTCTATTCCATGTGATTCCACAATGTATGATCTCAGCTCTGAGCAAATATTCTTCACAACTCCAATCCAATCATAACCTTTGGATGTTTGCATCCTTACCACTTATCCCTGTAATGGATTGAGTGGTTTGCTGATCTTATCGTAGTAGGACTTCTGGGTTAAATGCTTCTTCAACAGATTGGTTTTCACTGACCTGTTGTTCTTGACACATGGAACTAAGAATTGACTACTGATTGGTAATGTGGTTCTGGTTTGTCTCAACAAAAGTCTCTGGGCAGGTGAACCAAGATGTTCATCACGAGGAATATTTCTGAGATTCAAGAGAGTCAGGAAAATATCACTATTGTCTTGTTTTGACTTCTCTAGTAACTTCTTTGCACTTTGAACTGCACGTTCTGCCAAACTATTTGACTGTGGATACTCTGGGCTACTCCTGACATGAGTAAAGTCCCACTCTTTGGCAAATCTTTTGAACTGTTGGCTTATAAACTGTGCACCATTGTCAGAAATAACTTTGTGCGGACTACCATGGATTGCAAATTACACTTCATCTTAATGATGACAGTATTGGATGCTAGATTAGGAAGTAGGTCAATATTGAACCAATTAGAATAAGAGTCTACTAATAAATAATGTTGACCATTCCATTCGAAAATTTCAGTAGCTACTATCAACCAAGGTAGTTCAGAAATCTGGTTTAGCTGAAGTAGTTCTTTCTTTTGCTGTGTCTTAGTACACAGAACAAGATGAAAGTACTCTCTCAATATCTTGCAACATAGAAGCCAAAATACTAGACCTCTCACCCTTATTTTGGTAAAGTCTGCTTTTGGGTGTCCATGATGCAAGATTCAGACCTTTCATAATGATAACATTGTCAGACAAAATCTCATCTCTGTATGGAAAATAAGGTTTTACTTCTTGAGGTAAACTAGATTGCACTGACGACCATCCTTGTTGAATAAAGTGGTTGAGCCTCTGTAAACTGTATCTGTGGCTGTGTGATCTCTCAGATCATCAAGACATGTGGAAGAAAAATTTCTCTCTTCCATCACTTCCAAATCAAGGTTCTCATTCTCATGCTGTTCAGTGGCGTTTCTGGGTAATCTGGACAATGTATCAGCAAGATAAAGAAGTCTGCCTTTCTTGTAGACAAGAGTGAAATGATACTTCTGCAATCTCAACATCATGCATTACAATCTGGCTGGAGCTGTATGAATAGGCTTTCTCAAAACAGTTACTAGAGGTTTGTGGTCTGTTTCGATCTGGATAGATATACCATAAACATAATCATGGAACTTTGAATAAGCAGACACAATTGCCAAAAGCCCTTTCTCGATCTGAGCATACTGCATTTCAGTTTGAATAAGAGTTCCCGATGCATAGACAACAGGTTGACCCTCTTGTAGAATGACTGGACCTAGACCAAATCTCGAAGTATGACATGAAAGAGTGACTGGCTTGTGAACATCATAGTATCTGAGAGTAGGCGGACTGGCAATTCTCTGTTTCAGCACATCACATGCTCTTTGGTGCTGTTCTAACCAAGACCAGGATACATCTTTGCGTGTCAGCTCTCTGAGTGTTTCTGAAAGTTGGCTCAAGTCTGGAATGAACTTGCCCAGATAGTTAACTATGCCTAGAAAACATTGCAGGGCTTGAACATTGTCCTGAGCTGGCATCTCAAGAATTGGTGTTTGCTTAGAAGGATCTGGTCGTAGGCCTGAACTGGTAAATAAATGACCAACATAAGCAACTTCTTGTAGCCTGAATTTGCATTTCTGTGGATTGAGCTTAAGATACACTTGATGTGCTCTTTCCAGAACTTTTCTGAACTTTCTGTCATGCTGAGCTTCATCATTACGTCCTACTAGTATGTCATCTACTATAATGGCACAAGGATATCCAGAAAAAATTTGCTCCATTAAAAGACTTCACTTGCATAATTTATCCCAAATGGCATTCTCAAAAATCTGTACCTTCCAAATGGAGTACTGAAAGTAGTTAGCAATAAGGATTTCTTGTCAAGCAAAATTTAACTTTTTGCATCTAATACAGAAAAAATCAATGGCATTTGGCATGAGAGCTGCTACTTCTTTGACTGTGTGCATTGGATGATGAAGTCTTTTTAGTGCTTTGTTTAAATCTCATGGATCAATACTTATTCTGATGTCATCTGAGCTTTTCTTATGAACTACCACCATGGAAGATACCCACTCAGTTGGTTCATCTATTGGACAAATCACACTATGTTGTACCATTTTATCTAGCTCAGCTTTGACTCTGTCCTGCATAGCTATTGGAACTTTCCTGGGTGTCCTGATAACTGGACTGACATCTGGGTCTAATTTCATGGAGCATGCAACTGGAAGTGTGCCTAGTTTGTCTTCGAAAAGATCAGCATATGTAGAAAAATATGTTGGGCAAAAGTAAAGTAGTGGTCTTTTAAGCTAACGTGATGGGTTTCCTTATTAAATGAAAGCAGTCCCATTTTTAAACTGTCTCTGAGCCCTAATAATGACTGGACATGCCTCCTGACCACATAAAATAACAAGTTGTAACTTTTCCCAGCAGAGTAACATGAAAGCACTACTGAGCCTTCAGTCTGAATTTCCTCACCACCATAAGCAACAAGCTTTGCACACTTTGCTAAATCAAGCCTTTCACCATTACACACTCTAGCAAATGTTTCTGCTGACATAACATTGCACTTGGAACCTGTATCAACTTTGAGCTCTATGGATTTTCCATTTATGCGAACAGTACATAATACTTCATTTTTTGCCCATAAATCTACTGCATTGACTGTTTCATTAAGCACTGATGACACCATTAACATAAACAGTACATGATGTAGGGTCACAGCTTTCTAATTGATCAACTTGTTGCTTGAAATATTCAGTTTTAATGAAATAATGTGTGCCTTTTGATTTACAAACCCTCTTGAAATGATTCCACTTACTGCATTTGTGGAATTGCTGACCAAAAGCTAAACATTTTTCCTTTCTAGGCTTATGATTTCCACCAGAATTACAACAGTTGGCAATGAAAGTAGGTTGGGGCCCATGCTTTCTGTTTGCTGACTCAGTCTTACACTTCACTGAGACTGTGTGAACTCTGAAACTTGCTAGAAAGCTATGGGGTTTACCAGTGAGTGCTGCAGGGGCTACAGTTGCTGCCATGTGATTGGGCCTGTTTCTTTTAACCACATGCTGCATACTATCAATATGAGCTCTAGAAGTTACTGGAAGCATTCATCTCTCATTTGTAAGCATATGTGTGTGCTTTTCTGTGAGCTCGTATATCTGACAAATCTCAATGGCCTTAGTTAAAGTTAAATCACTGTCACAAAGCAAAATCTTTCTCACAGCATCATCCTTAATACCACACACGTGTGTCTTTTATCAACTCATCCCTTAAATCACAAAATCTGCAAGTTTTAGCCTTATTTCTCAAATCAGTTATATATGCTGCAAAAGTTTCCCCAGGCTTTTGATCCCTTGTATAAAATAAGTGGATTTCCATTGTAACATTTGTCTGGAAGTTACACATTTCTCTAAATTTACATTTTAAGCACTCAGAGTCCTCCCTTGACTCAGCTGGTACAACAATATGACAGTTTTCCCACTTTCCTGCAAAGATAGATGGTGCATACACGAATGAACGTTCCCGTTCAGTTGTTTCTGACCCAGCTAAATTAAGTAGAATAAATGCCTTTGCACTGTTATCTTTATCAGAAAATGCAGCCTGTATGAAAATGTTGCACTCTTGCTCAATCGTGCACCAGTTCTCTGCAATATTATTGTCAAACACAAGCGCACTGGGTTTTTGAAATCTATCTGCCATGCCAACAAATTATGCATAAATATACTGAAAATATGTAATTATGTACAAACAAGATGTGCTGTGAGAGCTCATAATAACATTCAAATGCACAATAAACTCTTCCAAACAATGCACTTTGTAAAATATGCTCTGAAATGGCTGTATCTTGTGAAATAACTTTAGTGTTATACTGCACAAACATACAAATACTTCATACACTTCTGATAACTCAGATATCTTTAATTAATACACAGAAATATGTGCTTAGAGAAAATGTGGTAATTTCCTCTTATTTTATTCATTTTATGCAATCCAGACTTTATTTCAAACATTTTCCATAGTAATTCAAATATTTTTATCAATATTGGAGGTTTCAGTTTATTAAATATCGTTTAGAGTGTTCTGTATGCATTGTTTCATATTTTGCAAATAAAAAATTATTTGGGCAAGTTTTAACATCTGAAAATTGTTTCTGACCTGTTTTGTGAATTATATGTGCAATATTCCTCCAATATCATCCAGAAATTGGAGAACCTGGAACTCTTTCTGGCAGCAAGTCATTTTAGGAATGTCTCTTTTGACACCATGTCACTAGTCACTCTCTAACATAGAAGACAAACAGGTGGGGTAGTTTGTTTAGATGCTTTATTACATAGAAACACATCAGGATGGATAGCAGCATCACAAAATATAAACAAACTGATTAACAGACAGACCTTACAAACACACATGCTTACATCTCAACAGCTTACTACAAAATGGCAGTCAGGCTTGCACGTGTTCAGTATTTATACACTTGTGCAAGCCTTTAGATAGCTTCTTAAAGGTACATACACACATACACATTGATCTACATCTACATTAGGACCCACACATTATAATAGTGCTTTCTTATACTTTGCATCCCACTGGATCATTACTGTTTTATTTATGCTGTCAAATGTTTGCTTCCCCTCCACAAAACCAAATCGATCCATATCTGTCAATTTTGAAAATGCCTTTGCCATTCTGTTAGGCTATATTGACATCAACACTTTATAATCATGGTTTAAAAATGAAATGGGTCTATATGAAGTTGGAGAGAAGGGTCTTTATCCTCTTCAGATAATACAACCACCACAGCTTTCTTCCAAGATGGCAGTACTTATCTCCCTTTTAAACTGTTGTTAAACAAAACCTTCCAAATGTTCATCACTTTCTTTTTTCCATACTTCTAAAGAAATACTGTCTCTTCCTGGAGACTTCCTTGCTGATTGATTATTCTTTGAACCTTGGAGAATAATAACTATGCTGCCATCTTAATGTCACTGCTTTATTATTAGCCTTCATACTTCAAGATGTATAAGTGGAATAGAATACATTAACAACTTTGTTTAGAACAATGTATATATTTTTACTTTCATAAATGTAACCATCACAAGCACATATATTTTGTACCGTGGCCTGGTATATTCTTATAGATGGTAAGTATGGTTACAGTGAGGAATAGCAAAGCTAATTATGCCACATTATGTTTATAGGAATCTGTTAATCCCCAGAGTCCTGTGACCAAGTTGAGTGGACAGCACCACTTTTATTATTTGCTGCCTACGACCCCTGACTTAGAACATATCGATTAACTATATCTGACATGTTTATGATGCAGCCTCTGGTACTACAGCACTTCAACTGATTGATACACTAATTGATTAGGAACATAAGAGCAATACTAGCCAGATGATCATGGGGACTGTTAGATGCCTATCCTAATATATCTTGAAGCAGACACATTTAAAAGGTCTTGCAACTTTTTTCAAGCACTTAATAGTGCTGAGCTCCTAAACTGAGAAAGGTTGTATATGCTAACTCTGTTATAATTTGTGTCTACCCAGTCATCAAAAAAGCTAGCCAAATAAGTACTTTGTTTGACATATAATGTATTCCATATGCTTGGAAAACAATAAGTTAGGAATCTATCCCTCTAGCAAGTCTTTGTTGTTGTAGATTTAGGTCCAGGTAGCATGGCTGTTTGACAACCACTGGTTTTGAGAAGAAATAGGAGATTAATTTTGATTGGGTCTTTCATAGCTTGCAAATACTACTTAATGTTAGGAGAGTCATACTAATCTAATGGAATAGTTAAAGGATTTAAAGCCTTTAATTTTTAGCTAGAAATCTCTGGGGCCTTTACATATGAGTGGTATGCTCGGATTTGTACTTACCAAAGGGGGCATATTCGTCTGATAAAGGAAGAGTGTGACAGTAGGATGAATTCTTTGGATCTTGAAGATATTCCACTTGAAATTAATGGGCCAGATAGAAGGATTTTGTGACTATTGTGAAAACATGATGATTGAATGAAAGAGTTGTCCACATATGCACCTAGGTCTCATATGACCATGTTTGTCGAAAGAGGAGTGCTATCTGTAACATGTGAAGTGGATCAGCTTTTCTGCATTTAGCTTGAAACTGTTTTTGATAAACCAGGTATGTGCATATTTCAGCCCTTGCTAGAGCTATATAGTATTAGTGGATGAGCAGATAACAATGCCCATTTTATAGTTATCAGCAAACTTGGTTAACCATACTTCAGGGATGTTGCACTGGATGCCTGCAGGCTAAATGCCTGACAGGAAATGATCCAGCACTGATCCATGGGGTGCTCTGCTTAGATGAATTCTAAACAGTTTGACAGACACTAGAATTTGGAAGATACTGTGATAAAATGGCAATGCAGACTGACAAACTTGGAGAAAATAGGGTTCAGTATTCACATACTGTCTCAAGTATGGTTCAGCAGCACCGATTTTATTGTATTCCACTGTGGAAAGTCCTCCTTACACTTAATCATAAGGGTCCAATCACAAAGCAATAGAACAGTTTTAACATTCATGACATAGGTCACTTTCTGGAGGAAGTCCATAGAGAAGGGGCCTTACCTGTTGCCAACATGCTGGCTAATCTTTTTCTGATATTTGAATAGAACTTTGGCTGTTGCAGCTCTGATATTGAATGATGGTCAAATAAGGTGATCTTAGATTCTCACCAGCTGCATAGAGAGAGGGATAAAACCCTGACTATGACTTGGACATCTCTGGTTTGATTAGTGGCATGGGTACTTGCCATGGCTGGGGAAGAATGTTCATATTCATACTGGAGGAAAGGGAAGGAGTTCCATCTGGTCTTAGCTGTCGGATCCTTACATGACCCCCACTGGAGGATGGTGACAGTCATCAGGCAGGGGCCAACACAGGGACAATGTGGACATGGTCTCTTGAGACAGTGATAGTAGCCCTAAAGGAGCAAAAGGGGCATAGTTGGTCACCATGGTGATGTAGGTGCCCACATCACCATTCGGGGTGAGGAGGTTAAGGCAATTTACAATCATTGCCATGGTGCCAGCAACAACACCAAACTCCCCAATGTTAGCTTGGATGAATACCCCTTCAGACAGCTGTCACCCTAAGTGATCTGTAAAGAGGGGTTTCATACATCCTAAGAAGTAAATGGGCTTCTGTACGATGGTCATCAGTTTAGTCATTGCTGTGGTTTATTTAACTGTATGTGGAGTTTATTATTGGACTGCATCACTTGGTGCAGTTATAAAGGGCAAATTTTGCTCAGTAAATTACTAAGAAAAATGTGGACTTGAGCTGCTTTATTAAATTTTGCAACTTCACTATTATATGCACATCCCTTTGAAGCTTGGATGACTGGCATACCTGTTGTATTCTAGTGACATAATCATGATAATAATTTGTTTATAAGTGAATTTCTTTGACTCAGTTTGTAAACAGAGATAATATTTGGAAAGTGGATCATTTAGAAGAATGGGTGTAGGTTTCAACTGCTCAGTACTTTGAGACTTAATTTTTATGTTGTAGCAGAGGACATATATAGCAGTTGTACTAATAATATTGGTCTGTACTACATTTCAATTTCTTGAGATATGACACTTGACACTAACATGCCAGGAGACACAGTGGTGTACAACATTCTTAAAGTTATTTGAACATATTACTTTATGTAACTCTTTGTTATTGCAGAATTGCTCTGGATAGTAGGATCAAGACAAAACAGCTAAGATCATGTTGACACTTGTGCACTGTTTTAATTGTGGTTACTGGTCAGCAGAAGTCACTATGATTGTAGTGTAAATTATGTGAAACGTTTTCACAGAAACAATTAATATCCAGACCCTGCTAACCATAAGTATTTTCTGGTCTCCTCAAATATATTTCTGAGGAAGCATATTGTATGACTTGAAAGATGGGGCTTTAAATTTAGAACATATTAACCTACAAAAATACATTTTCAGGAAAGACAAGGTGATAATGAAACTTACATCTTTGAAATACTTGTGAGAAGGAATATTACAACCATTTTCAATAAATATTGAGATGTGGTCTGACATTTTCTCAGTAAATGAAGTACCGTGCACCTGTACATTTCTGTTTAAAACTTAGATCCACTATCATAGATGACATTTTATATGTTAAATTAATAAAATGTACTATCAAGCAAGGAGCAGAAATAATTATCTATTTTATAGCTGCAATACTGAGACTGAAAAGCAGTTATTTTACTTGCATTTATGAAAGCTGGGTATTTTGCAACTGTCATTAATCAGTTGTCCTAAATTAATTATGAATTAAAAAGGAGTTACCTGGCAGCATGATGCAGCTTGATCAATCCATAACTACAACCCAGTTGACATTTATTTGTTTATTGGCATTTGTTTACCAGCAAAGTCTACTGTGCTAAACAAACCCATTTTCAGTGGAGGCCTAGGGAGAAAAGTTCCACAAGGCAGTTAGTACAACTATTATAAATCATCCAAAAATCAATTAGTAGATAACAAATAGTATTATCAGAAGCAAAACAGTATTGTGCAAAAAATGATGAGGCATTCTTATACAAAAAGAATAAGAAGAATAAAAACATTAAGAAACACAAAACATATGTTTAGTTAGTGGTCCCGACACTGGAGAAGTGAGAGGGGGAGGAGTGAAGGGTGTGGCCTGCTTACCTTTTCCAGAGGGGTATGGAGGGTTGCATACACTCAGCACTCCTAGTGGCATGTCTTCCCTGGTGGAGACTGGGGATATGACTTCTCTTTCTTTGGGGGAGGAGTGGATTTGCTCAGTGGAAATGCCTCTTACAGAAGTGAGAGGACCTTCTCTGCAGTCAGCCCCTTACAAATCTTCCTGACACTTTCCCAGGTGTGTGCAGGGACTAGGGCACAAAAAAGAAAAAAATAATTCAAACCACCTTGGTGGCTCTTTGGGTGATGGTCCCTCCTGGTTGACCTCTCACTGGTGATGGGTAACAAGTAGGCTGACATTCCAGGAAAGGGCTGATGATTGACATTTAGCAGGGGCAAAAAGAGGGAAAAAAGGCTCAAAAAGCTCGGGAAAGAAACCAAAATCTAAACATTTTATATACATACAAACACACACACATGCACACACACACACACACACACACACACACACACACACACACACACACACACACACACACACACACACACACACACACACACACACACACTCTATCTCTCTCTCTCTCTGGTGTAATATGCCTTGACCCTGAAAGTGACATTTTAACTTTAAACAGTCTCCTTTTATGTGTTCAGCTCTTTGTCCACCTGGACTTTTTTTGGCTAAGTCTTTCCAAACTGCAACAGTTACCTTCTTTCAGTTTAAATAACATAATTACATTTTAGTTAGGGTAAATTGGTAGTGTTTGAGTCCATTTACTGAGGTAGAAACAGGGCCATTTGAAACAACCCAAAGTCCACGTACTGCAGAGTCCATGCACAAATTTTCTAACCTTTAGAGAATCTCAGTTCTGTTATTGAATCTGTTGTCTCTTAAGCAACTGACTCACAATTTGTTATTGCATGCTGTTATGAACTATATAATTCACTTTCACAACTTGGTACATCTTCACTATCACTCTATTCTTTCTGTATTTCAAATTATTACTTCTGGAAGGTGAGTGTCTATAGTAACTCTTGCCCTTAACTGGTCACTGTGTTTTCTTTACATGATATCCATGTTGGCTTCAGCACAAAATGAAACTGGACCTCTCTGTTTAGATATTACACCTAGGATTCCCCTTCTCCCCTAGTCATATCTTAAAGCTACACTGAATCTGATTCATTAAATTGTCTGCACTTTGCTTGCTTATCATGCCAATTTTTCTATAGGTTTACTGCTTTTTTCCTCACAACAGCAGTCAAGTTTGGTTTGATTAGGTGAAATCTAGTTCTGACAAGCCCATTAAGAAATTAGCTGGTGACTGAAGTCTAATAGTCAGGTGTGGTTCTAACATAAATAATAAAACTTTATATACTATTAATAGCACAAACTTCACAATTTTGTATTCTCTCACTTTAAATATATGAACATACCTTTCTGTTAAGCCATTAGTAGCATGATGCCCTGGTACACCAGTGGAATGATTATTCCATTTTGTTTAACAAAATACTGAAACTTTTCTGACACAAAATGTATACCTTTATCTATGGCTATGCATTATGCTAAACTGTAAGCAGGAATCAGTCTTCTCAGTCTTCTGATGGCATCTTGCAGCATAATCTCACTCATATGAAGTGCATGTAACTGTTTCATATATGTACCCATCACAATCATGGACACAATGTTGATAACTGGACCTGCAAAGTTTTTTATGCAGCTTTTTCAACATCCACCTGAAAATTGACTCTGTGCTCTTTGAAGAGCTTATTAGTTAGTCAAAAGCACAGGCATTAGAATTTTAGAATTAATAAAGGCTGACAGCAAGGCCAAATTAAGTGAGCTCAGCTTGGACATTAAAGCATTACACAATTCTATTACCAATGATTTGCTTTTTTTCTGTACACAGTAATCAGTTTAACAACTTTTTTCACCAGGATTGACAAGGCATTGCAATACAACAGGTTATATAAACTTAAAACACTGGAAAGGGACCAAAATCAATATTACAATGACCTAGCTTACCCCAGCCCTCAGAACAGGGGTGATACATCTTTTATTGACAACAGTCATGTTAATTCCTATGATCCACCTTTATTGGAGCAACAGCCTCTACCACACACTGACTACACAACACCACACCACAGTGAAATCCCCTTTAGAGCGATTTCTTCCCACTCATATCCATGAGAACATCCAGTACATTTTAACCCTACGAACAGCAGGAACAATTACAACAAAAATCATCCTCAAAGGTGAAAGGGGAAAGCAAGAAGATGAGTGATACAATTCTGGTGGCATCTCCAGTACTGCTCTCCACCTCCACCTCCACTGATATGATGGATAATTTTTCAGTTTTTAATCTTAATGACAGATATTAAAAACGGTTTAAATTTTGTTCCATCATTTAGCCTGGATCTTGTCCAAGTGTTGGTCCAGTTAAAGCTGTATATCACATTGCTCAATTTAAGTTTATTTGATGGTAAAAGGAAAAGTGTCTTCCTACCTCCAGTTAACCCTATGGTAGCAGCCTTTGAAAGGGTCTGTGAACAGGGCTTCAGAAGGGATTGGAACAACTGTGCTTTGAAGTCCTTTAACTTGACACCCCCTGAGAAACAAGCTTTACAGGCTATCAGAAACAATAGACCTCTCTGGATTATGAAACCATATATGGGGCTGCAGTAGTTATTATGAACTCTTTTGATTATTTAATTAAAATGTGAATTATTGGCAGATGAAAATACATGCAAGTGGATCTGTAAGAATGAAATAAATATGTCATACTGTAAAATTGATCTAACACTACTGGATCTATTACTTCAATGTGTATTTGATTTACCAACTTACAATTTTGTTGTTTGTGATTCCTAAAATCTTCAAGAACCCATTAAATCTACCTTTCAGACCTATTGTAGCTGCCATAAGACTGAACTCCTTGCCATTTTCACAGATGTTACTTGCAAAAAACTGCTAGACTGTAAACTACACATTATTGGTAACTACTGGAAAAGTTGGACAATGTTCCCTATGATAACAACTGTTGGTTCATTACAGTGGACATTAACAATCTACTCACTGTTATTTCTCACACTGTTTGTAGATCAGTGTGTGTATGTACCTTTAAGAAGCTATCCAAGGGCTTGAACAAGTATATAAATACTGAGCATGTGCAAGCTAGACTGCCATTTTGTAGTAAGCTGTTGACATGTAAGCATGTATGTTATGTAAGGTCTGTCTGTTAACCAGTTTGTTTATATTTTATGAAGCTGCTATCCATCCTGATGTGTTTTTATGTATTAAAGCATCTAAACAAAATACCCCACCTGCTTGTCATCTATGATAGAGAAAGACTAGTGACACTGTTGGCATGGATTACTTTTTGGCTACCTTACTTAAATAGAATGAATCTTTCTCTGCCCTCGGGTTCAACCAAATTAAGACCCTTTCGGAATCAGTACTGCAGAATAAATTTGTCTACTTTGAAGGTGAATATTTCCACCAGGTTTCAGATGTCACTATGAGGGGAGTGTGTGTTCCCATTTATAGCAACACAGTGTTAAACTTCTGGGAATATAATTTTATTGTCACCTTTGCATGGTTTCACCTAGCAGCAGCTTACTTCAGATACTTGTATGGCATCCTCATCATTTGGAAAGGGTCTCATGAGCAATGGTCACACTTTAAATGTGTTTGATACTTTAAGTCCCTTTATATCATTTACGCACCATATTAGTTTTGACAGTATTGACTATCTAGATGTTATCATTGGAAAAACAAAGTGCTCAAAAATTACACCTCTAACATTTGCAAGAAAAAAAACGTTTTCCAACTCGTATTTACATTTGATAGCTGTCATCCACCTTATCAAAAGAGAGGTATAGTCAAGAGCAGAATTGTTCACCTGTCTAGACTCATTACTGTGGACAACTATTTATTAATGAGTTAAAGTTCCTGATTATTTATTGCTCAAGGCTGTCCCAATAGTTTATTGTTAGACATCAAAGAAGAAGTGGTTAGAGGTAGAAGTTCTAAGTTTTGCTCCTTGTTGGGAAAACCAACCACTCTTGATGGGGTACTTCTCAAGACATTAATTCTACCTACAACAAGAATTTACACCATGATTTGTTCTTTGTGTTACCATGTGCTTGTGACTCCTACAGATATGTAAAGACTTTCCATGATAACTGGAATTTAATTTTCACTGGAGAAGTAAGGGTCAAGCTAGGAGAGTTTCCTCCAATAGATTTTAGTAGAGATCGGAACATCAAAAATTTACTGTAATCTGAACAGACTACCCTCTTTAAGTAAGCACAAAAAATTACCAAATGTGGTGACTGCAACAAATGTCATTACATTCAGGAAGGACCTTACATTAGTGTTTGAGCATTTCAACAGGACTCTGCCTTGTCACTGCATACTCAAGGGAACTGTGAATCTTCTGTGATTGTGTACTTTGCACAGTATGTTTCATGCCCTGCTTATTATATAGGCAAAATGACTTGTACACTAAAGGACAGAATCCGAGAACACTATTATGACATTAAAAAAAAAGCATTAATGCTTTATACAAATTTAGTTTACATTGTTATATTGTTTAGTTTGTACTAATTTTAAGAAGTTTGTGTTTTTTATAGTGGATTTTCTACAACACGACCATAGAGGTGGGACGCAACAACATGCTTCAGTTTTGTGAAAAATGTTAGCAGCTTAAACTTAATTCCAATGTTTTTGTTTTTTTTCCATCAGCAGTGTGGTTAAACTTAGGGCTATGAATTTGTGACTGGATTGTGAAGATTATTTATTTTATTTTACTTTTGTGAGTTCTCTTTATTTTTACTTTTTTTACTTTTGCCATTACTATTTATATGCTTCTCTATGATTCTCTTCAGAATTGTGTATATTTTAACATTATTGGTTTTTACCTTTAAGAGATAATTGATTTAATTGAATTAATTTATTTGTTCTACTGTGACTGGATCATGCGTTTTGAAATATGTGGTGTATCAGCTACTCTGTTTACTCTGATGAAGTTCTGCAACTGTTGGAACAAAAGCTCTCAGGTACTATTTCGATAAATTAGTTTTTAGACATTGCTGTTTGCCCCTGTGGACAGTTTCTTTGTTTTTAGTACTTATTGATGTATGCCTTTCATTGATCCTCCTGGAAATTCCATGGATGCAAGGGTATCTGCCTAGGCATATTCTGTTCCATCTGACATGATATCCATTCTTTACATTCATATGCTGGATTTCATCATCTAACTTTGAAAAACTGCACTGGCTCTTATATCAGGGTCTTTATTTCTTCATTTTACAATGTCAGGGAGTTTAACATGCTTTTTTCAGTTTCCAAGAGTACTTTTATTCAGACTTTCTCTTGTGATATATGTTTAAGCATTTATCCACTATATGAGGCCAACTAAAATGTGTAAAGTAGGAGACTTTTTCTAGTAACACTTATGGTTCCAGAGATATGAATATTTGTTTGAACTGTAAAGTAATAACTTTATTGTTTAAAGACTCAAGCCACACCCACTGGGAGTTAATACACACTTAAAAGAGCTGCAATGGAGGGAATGAGTTAAAAGTAAGCACTGTAATGTTGCAGTCTGTCTGCATTTATATAAAATAAATAAAATAACAGAAGTTGTTTCCATTGAAAGTTATAAGACTCTCCTTAACAAACAGTGTAAGGAGAGCAATATCATAGCTCTCTTAAGCTATACCTAGGACTGTAAATGATCATTACTGAAAATAAATTGACTATAACTTGTCCTATCAGTCCTAGCAAAATGGAAATGCTCAAAAGACGAGTAAATGGAGTTATGAGGAGACACATAATTATCCTTAAAAATGAATTCACTGACATTTGTAATAAACACCCTCACCTTTTCAACAAATCATGCAATATTATTTTTTCATTTATGACTTTAGAATTTTGTAAACTGAAACTAACCTGATCTAGAGATACACAACTAGCTTTACTTTGTTATTATTTGTGTAAAAATAACTAACTGACTAAAGAAATAATGTAACCAACACATCATGCATTTTGCATTTTGGAAACTGCCAGATGATGTAATGCGGATTACAACAAAAATGACATTAGTACATTAATATAGTGAGTCTAATTCCAAAAGGCTTACTGTTAGTGTAAATGACCACTTACACTGAAAGCAGGTCTGTTGGAATCTAGCCTCTGGTGTAAACCTGTTTATAGATAAGCCTTATACCATACAAAATCACTTATGTTGAGAGCAAGTCTTTCAGGATCGGGGCAGATTTACACTGAGAACAACTCTTTTTGAATTTGGCCTAGTATTTCCTGCAGATAACATTGTGAGTTTCCTTCATTACTACAAGGTTTGGAATACACACACACATACACACACACACACACACACACACACACACACACACACACACACACACACACACACACACACACACACACACACACACACACACACACACACACACACACACACACACACGTGCGCGCACATGCAAATACATAAAGACATACACTCATCAGTCGTGCAGCATGCTTGTAACACTGGTAGAAATTCCTGAGGCCCTGGGATATTCTGCTTTTTTTTTTTAGTGGTTCGCAGCAGTGCCAGCTTTCATTTTTGGGATATGTCCTTCAGATATAGCTTTCTTATTAGTACTGAAGTGACAAAAACAACTTTTAGTGAACATAAAAAGTCTGTTAGTATGCCTTTTGCTGTGTCTGTTTCAAAAAATCAGTGTGAACTTCTTATATTCATAGAAGATGAGCCTGATGTAGGAAACAAAGATGATATATGCTCATATTTGTAGCTGCCAATTGTCCATATTTACATTTGGAATCAAAATTCAGACACGTAATGAAATACTTGAAATCATGTAGGCGTCCTGTTTTACAGAGAACTGTACACATGATTGTTGGCAGCCAGATGGAGTACAAATGGCTGTCTACAAGGAAAGCTAGGTGCTTATTTTAAGTTAAAATTTAATGTCAGTGAGGAATGCAGCAGCAATTGGAGTGTAAAAGACACTTGGATAATCAACGTTAATACTCTGCATGCAGGTGTACAAAAATGCACTCCAGCAAAAGGGGAGTTAGAATGATGATATTAGAGCCAATGTTTTCTAAAAAATTAAAATAGTAGCTATTATTTTTGAATTAGTGCAGACATATCAGACACATCCCACATACTAAGGTATATATGTGTAACTATACATATATCATATATACCACATTTGCTAAGATATGTATGTGTGTTTGTATACAAACACATGTGTGTGTGTATGTGTGTGTGTGTGTGTGTGTGTGTGTGTGTGTGTGTGTGTGTGTGTGTATATATATATATATATATATATATATATATATATATATATATATATATATATACTTTATTTTGAGATATGTGTCTGTGCCAATACTTTAGAAACAGACGATGATAATCATAGTTATTATATGAGTGTAGGGAACCCTCCTTCCTTTTGGAATGAGTATGCTGCTATAGGCTGCAAAACAACTCTACTTTCATACAAGTAAGCGTGTGTGGAAAGCAATGAGTCAATGCTCTAAACTTGTTTCTTAATGTGAAATGACTGTAATCTTTGAAGAAAGTAGCTAAAAACTACATTTTCTAAGCCTGCAGAGACTGAAAAGATGCAGAAGGAAAATGCCTCTCACATAAAACCTGTAAGTATTTACAATAAGAGGGAATCCAAGAGCTTAGGTTTTAAAAGAACAAGGGCTCAACAGAATCCATGGAGAAGGCACATAAGTTATGGCAGTTTTCCGTAAAAGGAACTTGAAGCCTACCCTTGAATTACCTAAGCTCATTCACTGATGCTATACTTTCATTGGTATCTACCTTAGATTATTTTGGAAGTTGTAGGGACTTTGGACCTAAAACAATCAATCGTGGAGGAGCCTTCTGACATAATGACATTGGAAGCCGCCACCACATTTAGTGATCTGTTCTTCAGTTCTTTCTATGCCTTTCATTGATTACAGCTTGTTGAAAAACAAACAAAAAAATAATTTATTTTGCTAGAGAGCAGCAGCAGGAACCTATGTTGGTTGCCTTTCAAGACCAACAGTCACATAACTGCCTCTGTGCTTGCTCCACATAGACCCTCCTCCAGGAATGACTACATTGTAAGTGGTGACATGCCCATATTCCCAGGAAGCCTGATCACATCAAGATTCATAAGGCAAGACAACAACCTCAAGCTCCTCCATATCCTACTTATCATCAATAGGAATCCATACCATACCACAACCAACTACAGCCCCCCCTACATTTTAGTCATAGCCCATGATACATATCTAAATAAAATAGAGTCCCAACCCATTGAATCAAACTATTCTCCTAGGAGACTTCAACTAACTGTCCATAAATTTGGGAAACCTATACTACTACAACAAAGATTGCACAATGATTCCTATATTTCATAAATGCTAGTTTCTGAGACTCATTACTTCATTTTCCAAATAGGGGTTCAAAAATATTGGATCTAGTCCTCATAAATACAACCTCACTATGCTCCACATCTATAGTTGCTCCATCACTAGTCAAATCTCACCATTGCTCCATAATATATATACTATGAGGATTAAAACAGATCTACCTTCAAACTTCCTTCAAACTCCACTGCCTTTATAGATTACACAAGGTCAAACCTATTGCAGTTAACAGATAGCTTAATTAAATTTATGGACCCCCTCCCCTTGACAATCCAGTTTATTTTTATATCTCAATACTTGCATGGAGACATTGGTCCTCATCAGCCACCAATATGATGCTAAGTTCAGGAATAAACCCCTATGTTGTAATCCTGACATAAACAAACTGTAGAACAAAAGGAAGAAACTTACTATCCATTGGAATAAACTGAATACCTTAAACTCCAAAACCAAACTCAAAATACTAAGCAAAGAACTAAACATCAAAATTGAATCCTCTAAGGCTGTATAATCTGAAAAGTGCCACTTCTTTAAATAATAACCATAAAGCCTTCATTAACTATGTTTGAAACCTTAGAAGAAATTAGCACTGAGCTAATATGTAACAATGAAACATAGTCATCCTTGGAGGACATAACCAACATGTTAGCCAATAAACCTAGATCAAACTTTATGCCCCTATCTCCCTAAAGCATTCTCCATATACTAGTATGTCTACACCCCTCCCCTTATCACCTTGAAGAAAGTCATAACAGCAGTCTCCAAGGCCAAGAACACTAGTTTCATCAGTCTAGACAATGTGCCAGGATGCTTCTTTGTTAGTGCCAAGTGCAGCACTACTGACTCTTTACTAAATCCATCCAACCTTAGTCAACCCACTAGATTCATGCCAGATGTGTGGAGAACAGCTGTGGGTATTTCACTCTGCAATGGAGGACCCACCACTACCTTACAACTATAGACCAGTAAGGCTACATAGCCTTATCTGCAAGGGGATAGGATGCATCATTATGGAGCTTATTAACAAGGTCATTGGCAGTCCTTAGTCTCTTGACCCAGACCACTTTTGATTTAAGAGGTAAAGCTAGATCATGCTTCATAAATTGAATGGACATCGAAGAAGTTAATGATGCACTGAATGAAGAAAAATCAGCACACATGACCTAGTGAATACCTTTGATGCCATTCCTCATTCTGGTATTATAGACAATCTGATCAATCTAAATATAAACCTATGTATAACCTACAATATAGCAAACTGGCACACTAACAGAACCCTAGCTCTCAGTATTCTCATCTAAAAGGGTCACTACTAGAGGGGTCCCAATGGAATCTGGTCTGGGGCCAATTTTATTTTGTCGTGGTCATATCTACAAATGAACATTGTTTTATTATCAATCATCACAATGCTATGTTTGTTTGTTTGTGTCTTTCGGCTTTTCCTGGTTAGGGGTCACCACAGCGGAACTCCGGTCCGCTAATGATTGGCAGTTGATTTTTACGTACCGGCTTGCCAGGCCTGACGCACAACCTTCAACGTAGGTATGCCCATTCACGCATGTCTCCACGCAGAAGACGCTCTATCTGAGAATCGAACCGGACAGCATCTTACTGTGAGGCGACAACGCTACCGCAGCACCACCACCATGGGTTATCACAATGCTATGTAATAAGCAAAATTAAGTTTACTCCTACTGTACCCATACCTACCAAAATGCAAGCTGCAGAACTCATACAACTTAACTGTAGTGTAAAATAAAGGCAATAAAAAATGTAAAGAAACCAATGGGCATGAATATTTCATTTATTTTATATATCATTTGTTGACTGGGTTAGTGCCACTTGACTACTGGATTCTTTCCAGGGAAGACCCAAGGTGGTATTTATACTACTAGGGGAAATTTTGCTAGGCCAGCAGGGAACTTAACTTCTCCTAGTTGTTTTGCGGAGGTGACTCATATGGTGACTTCCAGTTTAGCGAGATGGATCAGAAGGCAGAATATTGTCCTGGAGATGCAACAGTTGCTGTTTCTCAACCAGAAAAACACTTTAGTTTTTGAAGATGTCATGGATGTTCAAATAATGTATACAGTGGAATACTGCATTTAACTGTTTCTGAACTACAAAGCAGAGGTCTGCAAAAATGAAGTTTGCAAAAATGATTGATGAGGATGAACTGTAAGATGACCAAGCAGTTTTGTAGATGCAGTTTCATCTGGCAAAGTTAATTACTGAGGTGGAAGAAGAAATCATTGTACCAATGAGGGAAAGCATTGATGCCAGGAACAACAGGATTAACAGGAAAATAAGTAAGACAATCATAAGCTCATGTGGCAGCAACAACTGTAAGTACTGTAAAGCAAGTTAATGTATATAAAACAAATTGCTAATTAGAAGTGAATCTAAGTCAGGTGAACATATAAATCGATATTTTATACGGGTAAATTTAATTAAACCACTTGGTTTAGCAACAGAAGAAGTTAGAGCTTTCATTTATATAGATAATAAAAGCTTTGGTTAATTAACTTTTGAAACTCATGAATCAGCTCATAAATTTTTAGCTAAATGTGAAACAAAGTCTTTCTGTCAATCCATGGAACAAATATGTGATGCAAGAAACTAACAACATGTTTAGAAGGAAATTAAAGATACAGTTCAGTACAGTAACATTCCAGAGACTGAAATAAATTATTTGAACACAAAATTAAAATATATATATATTTGAAGTTAAAAAGTCTTTTGATAATAGAAAGTTATGGAATAGGGCTTGGGGAACTGATGCTTTTTTGGACATTACAAAGAGGAAAGTATGCCATTTATTTAGTGTATTTATAAATAACAGGAGGGTATGTTAAAGTAACGGGGACAATCTAAAATGTGCATTTTTTGTGTTTCTAGTGAAAATGTAATTAATGGTTGTGATAAGAGGAGATGTGGGCAATGTGGTAAAATAGGCCACAAAAACATAATTGTAAAAGACTATGTTCAAGATGTGGAAGTAATCAATATTTTGGTTTGATTGTGAAATAGACGTAAGCAAATAAATTAATTTAAATGAATGTAAGGGTGATACAAATGATCAAAGGTGATTAAATGAATCTTTTGATGGAAATATAGAATAGTCAATTACGAAAATGAAAGAAAGAAGAAAGAAGTGAAATTTTTACTGATGTTCAGAATAAGTTTAAAAATCTATTACATGAAAATGGTGAAATAAGTGATGAAATAAAAACAAAAAAGCAATACTAAAATAGTAAAAAAAAGAAAATGAAAAAATGCATAAAGAGAGTACTAAGAAAGTGAAAGGATAATTTGAGCCTTTTATTCTTAAATGTGAACAGTTTAATTAATGAGAAAAGAAAATTAATTGTATTATGGTGTAAAAACAATGTTGCAAATAATTGTTTTATTAGATATGAGATAATTAAGTAAACAACAGGAATGTCATTTTGAAGTTCATTGGGAAGATACAATTTGTTGGAGAAGATACTTGCTCTGGTATTCCTTTTTTAAAGAATGAAAATATTAAGACTATTGATCTTAATATTATAATTCTGGATAGCTGTAAGGCTATTAATATAAGAAAAGATAGTAACGTTTGAAGAGTAATAGCTATTTATGCAAACATGGCAAAAAGTGAATTATTGTTTGAACATTTTAAATATTTTGTTATTCAAAATATGGACATGATAGTTGGGGGTGTGAATTGTAATTTATGAAAGATTAAAGGAAAAATATGTAAGCAAATGATAAAGATAGGAAGATTGCAAGTCTGTAATAAAAGGGAATTTACTTATGCCACAGTAAATTATGGCTCGAGATAGATTATATGGTATTTTCCATAGGATTAAGAGAAGGAAACATTAAAATCATCAATGTAAATTTTTTCAGACCATTGTCTAATACAAGCTGATTTTGTTAATAAGGAAGGATATATTAAATAAGGTAAAGAAATACAATTTTGTGAGGAGAAGTTATGAAATAAATATTTTTGAAAACATATGGAGGAATTTTGATATGAACAAGAATTTTTGTTAGCATTTTATAATACAGTTGAAGATTGGTTATATAGAAAGAAAAATAAATAAAGGAATTTTTAAAATTAGAAAATGGTTTTGGAAAGTAGAAAATAAGGAATACAAACTTATTATAAAATAATCGTAGTACAAAAGCAAAATCACCAAACAAACACCAAACACCTTTGCAAAAGAAATGAAGTCCAAAAACAAACCAAATAAGCAAAGGTGTGGCTCCAGTATCAACAGCTGTAGAAGTCCAAAGTGATGAATAAGTAAATTAAGAAGGTAAAAACAAGATATCCCAAAATATATTCATTTGTAGCTCAGCTTTAATAGTCACACAAGCGCTTACACATACAAATATATCAATGTTTATATATATATATATATATATATATATATATATATATATAAAAAATTTTAAAATATGTTGTTCATCTTAATATGATATAGATGTTAAACAAAACTACAATACCTGCACCTACCACATGGTTTAGTTCCTGAATCAACCTATTCTTGAGTGACCTTCTATTTTTCAATGAAAATTGTGGTTTTGTACCTACTATGGCCTTAATGTGATCATCCGTCATCAAAATATTCCAGTGCTCATTTATAATTGCATACAATACATTGATATATTTGTACTTATTTATATTTGTTTTTAATATTAAAGTTTTATGTTTATATATTTTGTTCATGTTGAATGTACCACTTTAATTTTGTCACTTGTTGGTCATATGACCATTTACAAGTTGTTTAAGCACCTGATGAAGCGTGACTATTAAAGCTGAGCTACAAATGAATATATTTTGGGATATCTTGTTTTTACCTTCTTACTTTACTTATTCATCACTTTGGACTTCTATAGCTGTTGATACTCAGAACAACTCAACTGGACTGAAGTGAATGTAAATGTTTTAATCTCTAGAGTCAGTGATAAAGAAAATCCATTGTTTACTGATACTACATCTATAGCTGGTGAGGATATTATGCACTTTGATTTTTTGGCACTCAGTATGAGAAGTTTCATCTACAGGTGTGTTTATCAGAAGAAATAATACAAGTTGGCTGTGACACAACTCTCCTTAGTGAATGGCAGCAACTCAATCTTTCCATGAGTTTTGGTTATTTAAAATTGTTAATAGCATCAGCGACCAGGCAAGAAACAGATTTGCTTGAAACTGTTAAAACCAAATATTTAGCGCTTTGCAATAAGTATTGTCTGAATATATTGAATAAACCTATGAGTGAAACCATAGACAATATGAATAAGTTGTGTAGAGATCTGTGATTTTAATGACCAATCTATAAACAACACATCTACAATTGATATACAAGAGTGTGATACAAATAATCAAGGTACACAGCTTATACCTTTGACTTCATCCAATACTATAGCTATAAGAAAGACCTTTACAACAACGGCAGATGTCTAGATAATGGAGTTAATAATAATTTTTAAGGGCCTGAATTCCATGGGCCTGAATTTTCCTCTTCCTGTGAGAGAGAGATCTACAAGCAGGATAACAGGGGGACCGCAGAAAATGCAACAAAGAGGCAGGAGTTCAACTTTTGATGTTAAAATGTTTGCTTTGAACAGTTGTGTATTTCTAATATCTATGAAGTGTATAATAATAGACCTTCATCTTTGATAGATCATGAATTTTGCAGGTAACAACTGGTGCACTGAATCCTTGTCTATTTATCTAAAGAAATGCCTTAGGCCTATCGTGAATAAGTCTCAGATAGTTTTAAGAGATACAGAACATTTTTTAAATGAGCTGTTTCAACTTTCCAAACATATAACTGCTGAAGAGAGATTCTTGTTTGTAACATTAGATGTGGTCTCTTTGTTCACTGTAATTCTCAATAAAATTATTAATGGACTTTGGGGACTTTAACAGTGATGATATACTTTTGATAGAAATTTTACTGAGTTTAGTACTTCAGAACAATTTATTTGTGTTCAAGGAGAGTATATACTGGCAAAAGAATGGTCTTATGCAGTGATGGCTGTGTGGGAACTTCAACAATTAATGAGGGGCCCATTTAAAGATTTTATTTTATTTTACAAAAGGTTTGTGGATGACCTCTTTCTTATATGGAGGGGGAACGGAGGAACAATTATTAGATTTTATAAACTATGTTAATAGTTCATCTGATTTTTTACTGTTCACTTTAAATTTCTCAGCCCATGGCATCAATTTTTTGGAAGTGCTTGCTAGTAGGGATGAAAAGAGTGAGTTAAGTAGCAATCTGTATAGGAAGGATTGTTATGCTAATCAGTTGTTAAGCAGGAAAAGCATGCACCCCAATTTTATATTCAGAAATGTTGCCAGAAATCAATTCTTTAGAGCTTCAAGGCTGAATGTGAAGGATGAAGATTATGAACATCAAAGAAAGAGAACAGAAATAGAGCTGCTAGAGAGAGGTTATGAAAATAATATGGTAGAGAGCAATTTTTTCAGAATGTACCATCAGAATGAATAACAAACTTAGAATGTCTCTCAGTTACACAAGGGATGTCAGTATGTATACTGCAATTATAAATGAGCACTGGAATATTTTGATGACGGATGATCACATTAAGGCCATAGTAGGTACAAAACCACAATTTTCATTGAAAAATAGAAGGTCACTCAAGAATAGGTTGTGCAATAGCACATCAATGAAACATGCAGCAATAGATTCAGGAACTAAACCATGTGGTAGGTGCAGGTATTGTAGTTTTGTTTCTAAAAATACTATCTTTAAGCATCCAGATACTGGTGAGATTTTTTTATATTACTGCAACTACCACTTGTGAGACTATGCATGTTGTTTAGCTTGCTTTTGTGTCCTATGTAATAAATTTTATGTAAAAGAAAGAATCAGGGAACATCTATATCATATTAAGAAAAAGAATGTTATTAATGCACTTGCCAAGCATGTTATCAATACTGATGAACAACATAGTTTTAAATTTTTAGTGTTGGGTACGACACATGAGAGTATAAGATGTGGTAACATTAGGTGTAGAACTGAAGAACTGGAAGCAAATTAGATCGTGAGACTTAGAGCAAATTATGGGCATGGTCTCAATGACTATGTACCCATTAAACCAGTTCTTTATAAGAGACCTCTTTGTAAATAAGTAGATATATATATTTTATGTACTTATATATATATATATATATATATATATATATATATATATATATATATATATATATATATATATATATATATATATATATATATAATTTTTAAACATTGATATATTTGTACTTATTTATATTTGTTTTTAATATTAAAGTTTTATGTTTATATATTTTGTTCATGTTGAATGTACCACTTTAATTTTGTCACTAGTTGGTCATATGACCATTTACAAGTATAAATTGGTGTTTCAGTAACTTTGTTTAAACAACTGATGAAGCTGTATGTGAAAGCGCTTGTGTGACTATTAAAGCTGAGCTACAAACGAATATATTTTGGGATATCTTGTTTTTACCTTCTTACTTTACTTATTCATCACTTTGGACTTCTACAGCTGTTGATACTGGAGCCACACCTTTGCTTATTTGGTTTGTTATTATAAAATAATATGAAATGTTTAATAAAGAAATGTAAATAAGAGAATTGAAAAGGAAAAATTAGGTATACAAGCCAAATATTAAAAAAGTCAGCATTTTATAATATAAACAGACATATTTATTGTAGGGAAAAAGTGAATAAGTCTTGCCTTTTGATGCAAAACTTTAAAAATATTGAGAGGAGAATTAAATCCTTATTAGACATGCAAGGAGTGGAAAGGAAAGACATGGGTGGTATTATTGGAATAAATGTAGAATTTGTTGATGAGTTTTATGATGTGTATATTTATAGAAATACAATTAGCATAAGATGGGACTTAACTAAAGTAGAGAAAGATAAAATCCTGGAATTAGGAAAAAGAGATTAAGATACAGAAGCTAGATAATGTGTTAAAAATATTAATAAGTTAAGTGTGCCCATTTTGGGGAATAATTTTTAATAAGATGAATTATGTTAGAAAAATTATGTGTTTAACGGTTCTAAATTATTGGGTCAATTTTTGAATAAAAGATGAAAAAAAATTGTAAAGGTTTATTAATTTTTGTTTATAAGAAAAGCAGCAAAACTTTAACATAAAAATGGAGACTAATTACATTAAATAACATAGACTATAACATTTTCATGAATATTATGCAAAAGAAATTAAGTAAAATATTGAGACTTTATTGATGTCAGTATATATGGAATGGCAGGAAGAAATGAAAAAGATGTATTAGCTATTGTTAATGAGTTTATTAAAGAAATAAATAATGAAGATAATTATATTAAATTAGTTATATGTGATGTAGAAAACACATTTGATAATGTGAGACATCAAAGTATGGTTAAAATTTTGGAACAAGTTAGTTTGGGACAAAAGTTTGTGAATCTTATTCAATTTATATGTAATAATTATATTATTAAGGTAGCTGTCAATGGATGGTTTAGTAAAAACAAACATAAAAAGGATTAAGACAAGGATGTCCTTTAAGTAGTCTATTACTTGCTTTGATTATGAACAAAGTGATAAGTAAAGCTAAAAAGTTAGATAAGTTGCAGTTGTACTGAAATGTCACATAAATATTCCAATTTATTTAGCTTATCCAGATGATTTGATAACAATAGCTAATGGAAATGATTGGATAAGAGAAACTGTAGAGGACATATTGCACTGGATGAGAAATGTAGGTTTAAAATGAATAAAGAGAAAAATAAAGGTTATCAACATTCTTTTAAGATTGTAGGTATACCTTTTACTAAAACCTATATTTCACTATTAGGACTTGCATTTGGAAAACATAAATGTGAGATAGAGCAATGGAATAAAATCTTAAATGATATTAAACAAGTAATGGAAACGTAGGGAGTATTTAAATTATCATTGTCTAAAAAGTTTATTTAATTCACATTGTTATTTTAGGTAAGTTAAGAAATGTAGGTAATGTTTTAGTTATCCTATTAAGTTAGAAAAATATTTACTGGAATTGGTAATTTATTTTATGGAGTTCAAAACTGAACTCTGTTGGAAGAAGTATTGTATATAACGATCACAAAAATGTATGCTTAGGTTTAAAAAATCCAATAGTTTTTTTAGCATCATTGCATATATATTTGATTATATATAAGACCTGCAAAGAAAAAAGATATCTTTAAAATTGTCAGTAATTGATATAAAAATATGGGTTATGGAAAGAATTTAAAAGGAGAAGAGAAAACATGTAATAAATTCATAAGATGATAGAAGTGAAAATGGGGTAATAATTATAAATTTAGAAAATTATGGTACAAGGACATTATGGAAATGTTTTATTTTATTTATCCTTGGGAAAACAGGGAGAAAAGATTGAATTAGTAGTTAAAAAAGGCAACAGATATTTTAGAATGAATAAGAAATTAAAGATTTGTATGGAGATTATCAATTCATAAGATTCCTGTTAAGGCAGAATTAAAGTGTAAAAGAATAGAGGATAGAAAATGTAATTATTTTGCTGTTAAGGAAACTTTGCAACTTTTTTTAGATTGTTCAAGAATGAGAGAAGTCTGTTCTATACATGTGAAAATGTACATTAAATAATCGGTTTATCTAAATTGAGTATGGATATGACTAACTATGGAATATATAAGGGATATAAAAAGATCAAGACAGATTATATAAATATTTTATCATATGAAGTCTTTGGAATAAGAAATGTCAGGAATTGTTATATAATAAATTATGGGATTCAGCAATCATCATAAGGAAGATAGATGAATGGCTACAGAACAAAGGATGTAGAGGGTAACTCATGTTAGTATTTCTTATAACTAAAGCTCAAAAAAGCAAACTTTGCCCACCACAGTGTCATAGAAATAATTGACAAGAGGTACAGATAAAATAAAATCTGTTTTATTCAATGGCAAAGATTGCGAGAGGGGAATATGTTAGCAAAATATAAAGACTGTATATGATTTATCATTACCAAGATTTTTTTTTTATTTTTGATTACATATTTACCACACTTTCATTTAAAAATTACACATCTTAAAATGCTTTCATTACAGCAGCCTAAAACAATGGGGAAAATGTTTGATACATCTTTTAAAGATATTAGTTATACTACAGACCTGCTAATGCTAATTACTAGTTCCTTGATTTCTAACATCTAATAAATGTTACAGAATTTTTAAGAAATAAAGCTGCCTTTTGTATTAATTATTACACCATGGCCCTATGTGCCCAAGATGTCAGTACCTCAGCTGATGTAGTGCAGCCAATTTTACTTTTTGTGGGAATTGTTCTAGTCTCATTATTAAGCCCTTTCAGTGCGAATACCATCTCAAATTTTGCATTTCTCAAATGGTTACCCTCAGTCATATTTAGCTGATATAGATCCAAATCGACATGTATATATATATAATAAATAGGTTCATAGGTAGGTACTAGGCTATCTGCCCGAGGGCATTTATAAGCCTAGCCAGAGTGTGTCGGCTTTTACCGCCCCATTGATTAATTAACTGATCCTCTGTCAAGCAGAGCCAATGAAGTGATCCCAGGGGTGTATAGGTTCATAGGTAGGTACTAGGCTAAATAATCAGCACTTCCAAGTCTCAAACCCAGAACCCCATACACTATAGACAGAGCAATCTACCACTACACCATTTGAGCTGTGTAAATCTTTTCGAAGAACCCGGTCAGCACTATACTAGACTATACAGCTCACCAAAACAAGTGCACAAACCAGAAGAGAAGTGCATGGACCAAAGTAATGCAGCAACCATGAAAAATGGACTAGCACTTCAAAGCATTCAAGGCATTTATTGTCCAAATGGCATGAGCATCATCCACTGTCAACCAAAAATCCAACTGTAATCAGCAACGACCAAACAGAAATGGTAACCATCGGCCAACAACAGGAGTAAACAGGCCCGTTTCATCCCTCGGCGTCTTCAGTGCATACAGGAAATGATCTTGATGATGATGTTGGCCGATGGTTACCATTTGTTTTTGGTTGTTGCTAATTACAGTTGAATTTTTGGTTGACAGTGGATGATGCTCATATCATTTGGGCAATAAATGCCTTGAATACTTTGAAGTGCTGGTCCATTTTTCATGGTATATATAGTGAAATGAAGTACTGTACCACACTGACACATGAAATATGAACAGGAGGCTAAGGGTGTGAATAGATAACATTGTAATTGTGAGTTGTTCATGTGTACATATGAATTCATTAATGAAAGCTTTTGGCTGTAATAGTCGTTGACACTGCTATCAAAGCGTTGTGACATTAAAGAATTGTATCTCTGTATACAAATATTGGACAGGCTCTGTGGTGCTGTTTTTTATTACATAAAATGCAGAAACAATATTCCATTATACTTTCATTGCCAAAACAAAACACATGACATTGCATATTGTTAATGTATTACTCAAATCTCTTTAAGTAAAATTGGCTGCATACAAATCATAATAAAATATTTGCTTCCAATTCCTAAATCTAATAGCACATTATTTGAGCACATCCAGGGCATTTTATTTGTTTCTTTCTACCCATTTACTGATAGTGACACAGTTGTACATACCTACATAAAACATGTGGTCAAAGCGCCAACATAAGGAGATATGCACATTCTGTGTATCTTCATGAAGAAATGTCACCTCGGGTAATTTGCCCTACACCCCCCCAAAAAAATCTATCTTATGCCTGATAAAGGCCTCAGTCATCCAAACATCCCCTATCAGTCATTTTTTATTTGTCCTCATTCTGTCTCTGTATTTTCTCTCCATGATCCACATCTCTTCATAACTTTTCATATGTCCTGTATGATTCCTGTCTTTTTTTTTTTCTCCTTTTATACACTTTTCCACTCATACGCCACTTCCTTTACACAAGCATCATCCCAATCATATAATAGTTCCCCTGCTTACCTATTCTCCCACTCGGCTCTAAGCTCATTCACTTACTAAATCCTTAAAGCTGTACTCTGCACTCTCGCCACTGATGTAATATGCTTTCTATATGGTATTCAGGTCTGTGCATAAAACTCTGAACAAAGCCTCGATGCATCTGTGATCAGTCTGTCAGTGCATTCAGGACTCAGGCTTTTACTTTTCAAAAATTTTCAGTAAAAATTCCCTACGTCATCCAAGCATAGCAGGTAATTAGAAGCCCAAGTTGGTTGCACTGTGTGATCCCAAAGGTAATACAGGAAATTATCCACCCCCCATAATGCCTTTTTTAGGCAATGCCAAATTGACAAACCTACTGACATAGCAAAATCAATTCAACTGAACCTCAAGGTGTTACTGCTCGATACTAGGAGCCTAAATAAAAAACTTCACTCCCACCAAGCCCTACTCACACTAGAGAGCATACTCATCTGTGCAGTTACCAAGACATGGTTTAAAGAGGTAGAGAGTACCTCAACGGTGCAGGATTTTAGTGCCTTCCACACTTTTAGATCAGTAGCTGCACAGTCAGGGGTTAAATGTGGACAGGTCACAATATACATCAATAACAATCATACCTCTAGGATAATCAAACAGGATGACTTGCTGGAGTTCTTGCATGTGCAGATCATCATAGACAAAATCCAGTGCCATATCCTGGCCAGTTATAGGTCACCCTTCATGTCCCAAGAAGTTAACAATGCACTCTTGGACCTACTGAAGACACACCTAACACCCTACTCATGGGAGGCTATATCTACCCCTCTATAGACTGGGAATCCTGCATGGCCTCAAATTCACAGGCACAGAGATTCCAGGACTTTGTAAATACAAACACTGTTGACCAATTGGTGAATATGCCAATTAGAGGCTCCAGCATACTGGGCCTTGTGCTCACAAATATGGAAGAATGCTGCACCCCCAATATCTCATTCTCTCTAGTAAGGTCTGACCATAAAGCTGTATTCTTCAAAATCAAAATCAACCCCGTGATCCCATTAAAACAAGTAACATTTATGAACTCTTCCAGGACAAATTGCCTTTAATTATATGATAGTTTGTCAAAATATAGTGCCCCTCCAAACCTCAAGAATACAGCATCCTATGCTTAATTGCTGTTAGAAACACTGTACAACCATTCAATGGCTGCTGTACCTACTAGAAGTAAGCCCAGGACTAGCTCCAGAAACAAATCACCCTGCTGGCATTCCAAATTGAACAGGCTATATAACAAAAGGAAAAAAATATGTGACAAAAATCAGGAAGGGTAATTCCCATAAAGATAAAAAGTCTCTCATCAAACTAAATAGGCAACTAAGAGGGCTAATTAGGTCAAGCAGACCCAATGCTGATATTAAGATAGCCTCCCAGGTGAAAGATAACCATAAGGACTTCTTCAGCTATGCAAGAAATCTCGAGGGCAGCACACAGCGATGAGCTGAACTGGTGGTTAATTGTGCCGCATTAACTGAGTCTGGTGATACAGTGAACCTGTTAGTGGGCAAATTCAGGTCCAGCTTTACCCCCTCTCATCCCCATCCATCTCCACAAAAATTATCTGAAATATAATCCTTCCAAATATAACTGGCTGCTCTCCATAATATCAAGAACATGGCCTCAAAGGGCCCTTATAACATCCGAGGATGCCTCTTGAACAGTCTAAAATATGACTTATCTGGACCCTTTGTGTTATTTTAAAACAGGCTTTGTGCCACATGAATGAAGGACTGCAACAGCCATACTCCTCTATAATGGAGAAACTTCAACAGATCCTGGAAACTACAAACTTCAACAGATCTTGGAAACTACAGACCCATTAATCTGACTAGTCTTATTTGCAAAGCCATGGAAAAAATTATCATGGAAATTATCAACAAGGCCATAAGAGACCTCCAGACACTGGATCCATCCCAGTTTGACCTTGTCAAAGTACTTAGTGAATTTGGTGGACTTTAGAAAGGTCACTAAGACAATGGATTAGGGGAAAACTGTGCATACTGCATTGTAGTAACTTTTGAAAAGTTGGCCACCCTTGGTAACTACGTCATCAATAAAAAAAAAAAACTCTAAAAGTTGCTTAATTAGTCAGGGATCTGGGAACTCATGTAGATGGTAACCTAGCTTTTGACCAACATTTGCCCAGGGTAGTAAGAAAGTCCTATTTTGCTCAGCCTATAAGCAAGGGTATGGAATCTAGGTCCAGAGAGGTCGTCATACCACTGTACTTGGTCCTCATCAGTCCCATCATAATGTATAATGACCGTCATACCACTGTACTTGGTCCTCATCAGTCCCATCATAATGTATAATGCCCCCTTCAGTATGTACCTGCCCAGACACTTGCAGCAAATGGAATGTCCAGAGACGTTCTTTACAAAAAGAATAGAGGGACTAAACACAATGTCCTACGCTGATGCCTCAAAGCCCTGTCACCTTACTTGGTATCATAAAAACTTCTGAGAGGTGATCTTTGCCTGACATGTAAGGCATCTCTGGACCCTGTTTTGATGAACCTTTTGCACATCCACAAAACAAACAGTATCAGACCTAATAGCTTAAAAGACCTAAATTTTACTTGTAACATAAATAGGACACTTTGGAGAGACAGATATGTTTCTTAGAAAAATTTCATTCTCTGGAATAGGCTCCCCATCCATTTGAAGCAGAGTTCCTCCCTATCCCTCTTTAAATGTAACTTGGACCAATGGATGGTTAATTGGAAATTCACCCCTAGTCTGGCAGCTATGTCTCTGATGGACAGAGGCAGTCATTAAATCACCACCTATATTAATCAAATTTGTCATTCACCTTTGGGTTGCACGGCTAAGCTTATAAGGGGCCTATTGGTCATTAGCTTAGTATATACCTATGAACCTGTGAACCTAGAATATTAAAATTCGACACAATATATAAACTACCATGATATTATGCTTACCCTTTACTAAAGATACATGGATATTGGCTCCATCCCCACTCGTGTCAATGCTTTTGACATAAACAAGTTAAAAAAAATTATATATATATATATATATATATATATATATATATATATATATATATATATATATATACACACACCTGTTTCCCACCTTTCTAAGCTAGTATAGTCCAGTTTTCAAGTTAGTGCTGAATTCAGGGTTGTGTTACAAATCTCTGTTTGCCCATACATTACTTGGGTAGAAGGAAGTTTCTCTATTCACCTGTGAGAGAGGGGAGCTTTGAGCAGCCTATCTGTCCCTGGAGGAGTGGTTTCAGGCCAGAAATTAGTAGTTTATTGGCCATTTTGGGCTAATTTGTATCTCTTTCATTTCCCTGCTATAAATACCATATTTGCCCGGTTTTGCTGTGACTCTATAGTCAGGCACACTGAAATCCCACTCACTAGGCTGAATAAGGAGAAGGTTACTGTTAGCTGCCTGTCAGGTGCCAGAATCTGCCACATAACACAAGTACTCAGGTCACTCCAGAACAAGTACAAATATGACTCTGTCATTGTCCATGTTGGTGTGAATGACTTGAGCCGTACCTCCCTGGACTACATGAAAAGAGACATGGAAGAGCTTTCTGATCACATAGCCCCGGCCGGTATGACCCTGACCCTGAGTAGCATCCTGCCCTCACCAAGAATGATACCACGGTATAAAGAAAAAAATCTCGATTTCAACAATTGGCTAAGTTTCTGGTGTCATTCAAAGGGGATCCAGTGTCTGTCTGCCTGGGATGACATGCTCGACAAGCCACGCTGCTTCGCTAAAGACGGCTTGCACCTGTCACCCTTAGGCTTTGGAATACTTGCCAAGGCTCTTGCCACCCTCATATTGCCTTTTTTAGGCAAGGCTCAAAAAACAAACCCACCGCCATAAATAGCACAAGTAACAAAAAACTGAGGGCAATGCTACTCAATGCCAGAAGTCTAAACCTCAAAATGCACGCATTCGAGGCACTACTCAGTATGGAGAAAATCGATATATGTGCAGTAACAGACACCTGGTTTAAGGCTACAGAGAGCACCCCAGCACTACCAGGCCACAACTCATACCATACATTTCAGCAACAGAACCCAAACCGAAATACAAAAGGTGGGGGCGTATCAATATTCATCAAGGATACCCCCACCTCCAGGTTAGTGGCACAGCACGATGCTTCAGAGATCATCCACATGCAACTAACAATGGGCAAAACTGCAATTCAAATTGTAATTGCTACAGATCACCCACCATGTCCCAGGACCCCTATTCCGCATTTCTAAAAACACCGGGAAACATAAAGGTCCTACCAAACACCCTAATATTGGGTGATTTCAGTTACCCAAACATTAACTGGGAGAACTACTCAAGTATTAACTCCCCTGCCCAACTTTTCCTAGAATTTATAAACTCAAACGCCATGGTTCAACTGGTCAACACTCCCACCAGAGGTGACAAAATATTGGACCTGGTCATCACCAACATAGGCGACCGGTGTTCCATACCAGAGGTCAACCCCTCGCTGGTTAGATCCGACCATAAACAAATCACTTTGGATATCCATATTCCACCCACACCCCTGGACAAGAAAGCCACCGTGAAAAATTTTTCAAAAGCAAATTTCATGCTACTTAAGACCGAGGTGGAAAGTTTCAAAGCCCCCATGCTGAAGGATAACACTGTCCAAGCTGCAAAATCCTTTACTAATGCATTCTACAGGCAGCTACAAGAATGCATGGCTTGTGCCATCCCAAGCAAAATCAAGACTCACTCCTCCAAGAAAAGGAAACTAGTCTTGTGGACTCCTGCCATAAACAAGCTATACAATAGAAGGAGGAAACTAGTACAGAAAAGAGTAAAATTCCAAGAAGGGAAAACATCCCTGATCAGTATCAGCAAGAAACTACGATCCCTCATAAAATCATCAAAGGCGAGCTTTGAAAGAAAAATTGCCAAGGACTCCAAAGATAACCACAAGGCATTCTTTAGCTATGTCAAGAATCTATGTGGCAATGCTCAGATCTGCTCGGAGTTAGTGCAGAACGGCACAAAATACACTGAACCGACCGATATCGCCAACAACCTGGCAGACAGGTTCAGCACAAACTTTATCCCCTCTCACCCCCAAAAGGGCCTATAACCATACTAGAAGAATGTAGAGCCCCTGAAATCACAGACGCTCAGGTTAAAACAGCCCTGTCCAAAACCAAAAACACAGCATCAATGGGACCGGACGATGTCCCAGGCTGCGTCCTACATGAGCTCAAAGATGAACTAACCCCTCACCTAAACACACTGTTCAAACTCAGCCTCTCCACAGGCTACATACCCATAGAGTGGTGCACAGCAATGGTTATTCTGCTCCACAAAGGTGGAGCCACAACAGACCCCGGGAACTATTGCCCTATAAGCCTGACTAGCTTGGTCTACAAGGCTATGGAGCACATCATCATGGAACTCATTAACAGAGACATTGGGAACCTCCAAACACTGGACCCTACCCAGTTTGGCTTTGTTAAGGGCAGATCATGCCTCCTAAACCTGGTGGACTTCTTTGAGACAGTTACCAAGGCTATAGACGAGGGAAAGGTGGCACACACAGCCTACCTAGACCTCGCTAAGGCCTTCAACACCATTCCCCATTCTGGTACTATAGACAAGTTCACAAGCCTGAAAATAAAGCCCTACATCACAAGATGGGTTGCCAACTGGCTCACGGACAGAACCCACATGGTGAGAGTTGTGGGAGCTAGGTCTGACTCTAAACTGGTTACAAGTGGTGTTCCCCAGGGCTCAGTCCTAGGACCCCTCCTGTTCAACATATACTTTTCAGAGGTACAGGCAAGCACAGGAGGACTATGGATGACCAAGCTCACAGACGACTGCAAACTAGGGGCTATAATTGACTGTCCGGCTGACAAAGACATCCTCCAAAAAGGTCTCATTGAGACGGATACCTGGTGTCAAAATCATGGCCTCAAGCTAATTGCCAAAAAGTGCATAGTCATCCCCTTTGGAAAAAACAAAGTACCCACAAACTACCACATAGGTGGTAGTCCCCTAAATACGGAAGACGTAATAAGGGATCTGGGGACGCAAGTAGATAGTAATCTTAAACCTGGAATAAGGCACACGCGGGGCTCAGCAAATGGACAACTTCTTTAATGGACACAAACACAAATAAATCCATAGCAAACGAAATCACAGCAGCACAGCACAACAAACGAACTCACAGCAGCACATTAACGCTGTACAAGTAAATCCACATACATTTTCATCAACATAACTTCATCAGATACCTAACCTCTCTTCCTTTGATAAATAAATAAATAAAGTAATCTAGTTCAAATGAACCAATGGATAAACAGATTCAATTAAACATGTAAAATGCATTGAAACAAATGGACCTTAAAGGTAAATGAATCTGAATGTTAAAACCAAATAAATAAATAAAGAAATATGTATATATATTTTTTGTATAAAATACTTCAAATATAAACCTTGATTAAAAATATATATAGAAAGTTTGATATAGATATTACAAACACAAACCTGAAATGCTTCTAAAATGTTTTTTGAAGTAAAGCTAAACTGAATCTAAATAAAATGAAATACCACCATCTAGTGGAAATTATATTAAATGCATGTTCATCTTATTAAACATTATTATATAAAAATGAACCATGGAATGCTTACATATACAATATGAATAAAGAAAACATAAAATTGTTTAAAAGTTAAATGAAAATATAAATATAATATTGTTATAAAAAATACTATAATTTAGCAGATCTCAATTTCAGCACAGGTTAAGGATAACATTTCATTTAAACCAGGGAAAGAGCTTGCATCCAGAATAATTTGCCAATATAGCTCCCTATATTCCAAACAAGTCTCCCAAGGCCCTCCCCTGGGATCACGTGGCACCACTTTGATGACAAAAAACTGGAATTTAGCTTTGTCACAATTATTTTGATGCTTAAACAGCATTATCATCTTTTCTTTTCCTCATCTCATATAAATGCTCATAAATTCTCTGCCTCAGTTTCCTCTCGGTCTTGCCAACATAAAAAGAGTCACAGAATTCACATGTAGCAATATAAACCACACCTGTGGTATTACAATTGGCAAAACCTCGAGTAGTAATATCCTTGCTCCCCTTCTTCAAAAGAATAGAATCACCTTCCCTAATATTAACACATTTTCGTGTCCCTTTTTTATTACTAATAGGGTTACTGAAGTTTGCCCCCTCCAATATATTCTTGATATTGCGTCCCTTCCTACATACACATTTAAATGGTTTCTCAAAAATATGATTAAAATCAGACAAACTAGCAAATTTATTCCATTCTTTACTAAGAATACTTCTCACCAGATTACTCTCACCATCAAAGGTGGTAAACATGGCAGAATGAAAACCTTTTCTAAAGTTGTAACTTTAGCAGTGTTTGCCTCAATATTTTGTTATTCCTGTATAGGCAGGGGTATCCCCAAAATTGGAGCAAATCTTCCTGCTCTCCCTTCCTTAACCTCTACAATAACTGACGTTAATAGATCTATGGGGTAACCCATTGCTCCAAACATATCTTTAATAACTTCAAATTCAGTATTAAAATCCTGATCATCTGACGTCATCCTACTAGCTCTCACCAGCTGGCCTTTAAATATTGCTCTTTTTTGAAAAGGTGGGTGAGAGCTTGTGTAATGCAAGTAAGCATTAGAAAAAGTATCTTTTCTGAAAATTTTTGATTTAAAACCTTCCCCCATTCTCTGTATATTTACATCTAAAAAACACAATTCTACTTCATCTACTTTATAGGTGAATTTTAAAAACTTAGTTGTGTTCGAAATATAATCAAAAAATTCCATAAATCTTTCCAAGGTATTATTCCAAAAAAGACAAACATCATCCAGGAAACACCCATAGTAGTTCCAATATTGTTTAAAATTTGAATTGTGAACAAATTTTTCTTCCCAATATAATAAAATGATGTTGCCATATGTAGGTGCACAATGGGCACCCTTGGCTATGCACTTGGGTTGTCTAAAATACTCCCCTTGGAAGAATATAAAATTATTATTTAAAATCAATCCCACTAAAACTAGGCATGTACGAAATACCTTAAACGGAATGTTATTCTTGTTTTCCAAACATTCTTCAAACCAAACCAAACCTATCTCATGAGGAATACACGTAAAAAGATCCACAACATCCAAAGTGATAAAACTAGAGGTGTCTACCTGATTGGAATTTTTAATGTGCCTTAAAAAGTCCCAAGAGTCCTTCAACACATTGGAATGTTCCATCACCACATTCTTGAGATGTACATCTACATATTTTGCCAGTGGAGCAGTAATAGAACCCTCTGCAGACACAATAGGTCTGAGAGGAGGATCATCAGGATTTTTATGGACCTTTGGTATACCAAAAATACATGGGACTTTATGTTGTTCAACATGTAAATAGTTATATGTTTCTAGATCAATAAGCCCCTCTAAAACTAAATCATTCAGAGAAAGAGAAAGAGAAAGTTTTTTGTATGCAATATGAATTTTATTCATAGACACTCTCTCATAGGTATGCTGGTCATTTAACAAATCAAATATTTTGGCTCATAATTAATATGATCCATAAACACCACCCCACCCCCCTTGTCAGGTTTCATGATTTTAAGATTTTTATTCTCTCTACATAAACTAAGTGTATACATTTCTTCCGTAGAAAGGTTTGAACTAACCTTATTGTACCTAAGTTTGTCTCTTAGCTCCTTTTCAACCATAACCTCCAAATTTCTAAGCTGGGGGTGAAGGGGCAGATTAAACATACACTTTTTTTGTTAAAACAGTAGTGTTTCTTCTTATATTACCATTAAAAAATATCTCTAAATTCTTCTGCCTAATAAAAAGTTTAAAATCCACCAATAAATTTGCTATGTTAGCCTTTACTCTTGGAATAAAGGTAAAACCTTTTGTAAAAAGTTAAAAATGACCCTTTGTAATGGGTGTAAGGGTATAATTAAAAATGTCAAAACCATTGTAACTAAACATACATTTATTAGTCACTATTTCATCTGAAGAAATTACCTCTGTGGTGACTTTCGACCCCTCTGGTTCTGATAAATGTACCTGTAGTCTACTGGATCCTTGTTCTCGAGTCTCTCTGATCTCCTTGGGGAGGGAAATTCTAAAGGGTCATGCATATCATAACTATTAAACTGAGTTTCAACAAGTAATTTATCATACCCCATGTCTCTTTAACCTCTATACTCATATGGTCTGTTATGAAAATTACCCCATGTGTTCTTTGGTTTAGGGTATTGTGTATTGTTTTTATAATCCTTTAAGTCCCTTTCCACCTTTCTAAATTTTCTCTCATGAATCCTAGTACATTTTACTTCTACATCTTTCTACATTTCATGGTATTTAACTCTTTCACACTCAATACCAAACATTAAATTGTTAACAATCTTATTGTTAATAATATCAATCTGGGAAAACATCTTATCCATTTCCAACTCATTGTTTCTAATTATAGCCTTCATAATTTCAAATCCACATTTGTCAAATGCACAAATAAGCTCCTTGTGAAAATCTGAGTTTTTCACAACGTTGTTGGGGTATTTACACACCCGTAGACCTTTAGGAATAATGTTCAATTGCAAACAATGTTTAAGATACACACTGTCCATCTCCCATGCTTTAAACTTAAAAAGCATATTGTCCAAATCCGAAATTAAAGTGGTGTAACTACCACTATAATTGTTGTGTTGAGGTATAGGCATCTACTGGGAATCTAGTTTAAAATCAAGAATGTCTTTAAAATGTCTTTAAAATGAACAGTACAGTTTGTGTTTGTAATATCTATGTGAAACTTTCTATATATATTTTTAATCAAGGTTTATATTTGAAGTATTTTATACAACAAAATATATATACATATTTATTTATTTATTTATTTGGTTTTAACATTCAGATTTGTTTACCTTTAAGGTCCATGTGTTTCAATGCATTTTACATGTTTAATTGAATCTGTTTATCCATTGGTTCATTTGAACTAGATTAGTTTATTTATTCATCAAAGGAAGAGAGGTGAGGTTAGGTTAGGTATCTGATGAAGTTATTTTGATGAAAACGTATGTGGATTTACTTGTACAGCATTACTGTGCTGCTGTGAGTTCATTTGCTGTGCTGTGCTGCTGTGATTTTGTTTGCTGTGGATTTATTTGTGCTTGTGTCCAGTAAAGAAGTTGTCCGTTTGCTGAGCTCAATGTGTGCCTTATTCCAGGTTTACTAGTTTCATTTTGGGCACTCTGACCACTGTTTTGGTTTATTAGTTTTTTTGTGTGGTCATGGAATCCTTGGCATCGGACGCCTCTGTTATTGAAACTACTGAAACTGCAGTAAAAGGAAGTGAACTAGGCGAGCTTCGTAAGCTCGTAGGTCAGATTTTGCAACTTGTGGGTTTGCTTACACCCTTAACACAAACTCTGATATCTTCGATTCCTTGTAACCAGGAGAGACTCGCCAGTTTAGCTTCAAATGAAGGAACCATTTCTCAATTGGATTCACAGCATGGGCAGATTGTTCAGCCTCAGCATAAAAGCTTGGATAGTTTTCCAAATATTTCTTTACCAGCAAGTACGTGGGTTTCCTCCGGGTACTCCGGTTTCCTCCCACATTCTAAAGACATGCTTCTGGAGCATTTCTCCCCAGGCCTCTGCTGAAAACAGGATCTGTGGATCCTAGTCGGACTTTCCCGGTCAACAAATGTTAAATAAATAAATAAAAAATACGTCCGGAACCTCAAACTTGAAGCCTGTGAATGGAATTAATGGAGGTATTGCAGCCTCGGTGGGTGATTTACATCAAAATAAAACAGGTACTGTTCATTTTAAAGACATTCTTGATTTTAAACTAGATTTCCAGCAGATGCCTATACTTCAACACAACAATTATAGTGGTAGTTACACCATTTTAATTTCGGATTTGTACAATATGCTTTTTAAGTTTAAAGCATGAGAGATGGACAATGTGTATCTTAAACATTGTTTGCAATTGAACATTATTCCTAAAGGTCTACGTGTGTGTAAATACCCCAACAACGTTGTGGAAAACTCGAATTTTCACAAGGACCTTATTTGTGCATTTGACAAATGTGGATTTGAAATTATGAAGGTTATAATTAGAAACAATGAGTTGGAAATGGATAAGATGTTTTCCCATATTAAGATTATTAACAATAAGATTATTAATGATTTAATGTTTGGTATTGAGTGTGAAAGAGTTAAATACCATGAAATGTTGAAAGATGTAGAAGTAAAATGTACTAGGATTCATGAGAGAAAATTTAGAAAGGTGGAAAGGGACTTAAAGGATTATAAAAACAATACACAATACCCTAAACCAAAGAACACATGGGGTAATTTTCATAACAGACTATATGAGTATAGAGGTAAAAGAGATATGGGGTATGATAAATTACCCGTTGAAACTCATTTTAATAGTTATGATATGCATGACCCTTTAGAGTTTCCCTCCCCAAGGAGATCAGAGAGACTCAAGAACAAGGATCCAGTAGACTACAGGTACGGTTATCAGAACCAGAGGGATCGAAAGGCACCATGGAGGTAATTTCTTCAGATGAAATAGTGACTAATAAATGTATGTTTAGTTACAATGGTTTTAATATTTTTAATTATACACTTACCCCCATTAGAAAGGGTCATTTAAACTTATTTACAAAAGGTTTTACCTTTATTCCAAGCGTAAAGGCTAACATAGCAAATTTATTGGTGGATTTTAAACTTTTTCTTAAGCAGAAGAATTTAGAGATATTTTTTAATGGTAATATAAGAAGAAACACTACTGTTTTAACAGAAAAGAGTATGTTTAATCCACTCCTTCACCCCTATCTTAGACATTTTGAGGTTATGGTTGAAAAGGAGCTAAGAGACAAACTTAGGTACAATAAAGTTAGTTCAAACCTTTCTACGAAAGAAATGTATACACTTAGTTTATGTAGAGAGAATAAAAATCTTAGAATCATGAAACCTGACAAGGGGGGTGGGGTGGTGTTTATGGATCATATTAATTATGAGGCAAAAATGTTTGATTTGTTAAATGACCAGCATACCTATGAGAGCGTGTCTATGAATGAAATTCATATTGCATACAAAAAACTTTCTCTTTCTCTGAATGATTTCATTTTAGTGGGGCTTATTGATCTAGAAACATATAACTATTTACATGTTGAACAACCCAAAGTCCCATGTATTTTTGGTATACCAAAGGTCCATAAAAGTCCTGATGATCCTCCTCTCAGACCTATTGTATCTGCAGAGGGTTCTATTACTGCTCCACTGGCAAAATATGTAGATGTACATCTCAAAAATGTGGTGATGGAACATTCCAATGTGTTGAAGGACTCTTGGGACTTTTTTAAGACACATTAAAAATTCCAATCAGGTAGACACCTCTAGTTTTATCACTTTGGATGTTGTGGATCTTTTTATGTGTATTCCTCATGAGATAGGTTTGGTTTGGTTTGAAGAATTTTTGGAAAGCAAGAATAACATTCCTTTTAAGGTATTTCGTACATGCCTAGTTTTAATGGGATTGATTTTAAATAATAATTTTATATTCTTCCAAGGGGAGTATTTTAGACAACCCAAGTGCATAGCCAAGGGTGCCCATTGTGCACCTACATATGGCAACATCATTTTATTATATTGGGAAGAAAAATTTGTTCACAATTCAAATTTTAAACAATATTGGAACTACTATGGGCGTTTCCTGGATGATGTTTGTCTTTTTTGGAATAATACCTTGGAAAAATTTATGGAATTTTTTGATTATATTTCAAACACAACTAAGTTTTTAAAATTCACCTATAAAGTAGATGAAGTAGAATTGTGTTTTTTAGATGTAAATATACAGAGAATGGGGGAAGGTTTTAAATCAAAAATTTTCAGAAAAGATACGTTTTCTAATGCTTACTTGCATTACACAAGCTCTCACCCACCTTTTCAAAAAAGAGCAATATTTAAAGGCCAGCTGGTGAGAGCTAGTAGGATGACGTCAGACGATCAGGATTTTAATATTGAATGTGAATTTATTAAAGATATGTTTGGAGCAAGGGGTTACCCCATAGATCTATTAACGTCAGTTATTGTAGAGGTTAAGGAAGGGAGAGCAGGAAGATTTGCTCCAATTTTGGGGATACCCCTGCCTATACAGGAAGAACAAAATATTGAGGCAAACACTGCTAAAGTTACAACTTTAGAAAAGGTTTTCATTCTGCCATGTTTACCACCTTTGATGGTGAGAGTAATCTGGTGAGAAGTATTCTTAGTAAAGAATGGAATACTTTTTGAGAAACCATTTAAATGTGTATATAGGAAGGGATGCAATATCAAGAATATATTGGAGGGGGCAAACTTCAGTAACCCTGTTAGTAATAATAAAAAAGGGACACGAAAATGTGGGCGTTGCCCATATTGTGTTAATATTAAGGAAGGTGATTTTATTCTTTGAAGAAGAGGAGCAAGTATATTATTACTCGAGGTTTTGCCAATTGTAATACCACAGGTGTGGTTTATATTGCTACATGTGAATTCTGTGACTCTTTTTATGTTGGCAAGACTGAGAGGAAACTGAGGCAGAGAATTTATGAGCATTTATATGAGATGAGGAAAAGAAAAGATGATAATGCTCTGTTTAAGCATCAAAATAATTGTGACAAAGCTAAATTCCAGTTTTTTGTCATCAAAGTGGTCCCACGTGATCCCAGGGGAGGGCTTTGGGAGACTCGTTTGGAATATAGGGAGCTATATTGGCAATTTATTCTGGATGCAAGCTCTTTCCCTGTTTTAAATGAAATGTTATCCTTGAAACCTGTGCTGAAATTGTGATCTGCTAAATTATAGCATTTTTTATAACAATATTATATTTATATTTACATTTAACTTTTAAATAATTTTATGTTTTCTTTATTCATATTGTATATGTAAGCATTTCATGGTTCATTTTTATATAATAATTTTTAATAAGATGAACATGCATTTAATATAATTTCCACTATATGGTGTTATTTCGTTTTATTTAGATTCAGTTTAGCTTTACTCCAAAAACATTTTAGAAGCATTTCAGGTTTGTGTTTGTAATATCTATATGAAACTTTCTATATATATTTTTAATCAAGGTTTATATTTGAAGTTTTTTATACAACAATATATATATATATATATATATATATATATATATATATATATATATATATATTTATTTATTTGGTTTTAACATTCAGATTCATTTACCTTTAAGGTCCTTGTGTTTCAATGCATTTTACATGTTTAATTGAATCTGTTTATCCATTGGTTCATTTGAACTAGATTAGTTTATTTATTCATCAAAGGAAGACAGGTTAGGTATCTGATGAAGTTATTTTGACAAAAACGTATGTGGATTTACTTGTACAGCATTACTGTGCTGCTGTGAGTTCGTTTGCTGTGCTGCTGTGATTTTGTTTGCTATGGATTTATTTGTGCTTGTGTCCAGTAAAGAAGTTATCTATTTGCTGAGCCCCGTGTGTGCCTTATTCCAGGTTTACTAATTTCATTTTGGGCACTCAGACTACTGTTTTGGTTTAAATAGTAATCTTACCTTTGATAATCACATTGCCAAAGTGGTTAGAAAATCCTTGTACGTGGCTCACCTAATCACAAAAGGGTTCGCATCCAGGTCAAAAAAGGTCATTGCGCCCCTCTACTCATCACTCATCAGACCCATCTTAGAGTACAACGCCCCATTTGGGATGTACCTTACAAGACACCTGCAACAGCTGGAAAGACCACAGAAGTCCCTCACCAAGAGGATCAATGGCCTCAAACAGATGCCCTATGCAGCTCGACTGAAGAAACTCCAGTTGTACTCGGTTGCATACCGCCTACTCAGAGGTGATCTCTGCCTGACATACAAGGCCATGTCCAACCCAGAATTGTTGGACATGCTCAACCT
This sequence comes from Protopterus annectens, assembly GCF_019279795.1. Classification (NCBI taxonomy): domain Eukaryota; kingdom Metazoa; phylum Chordata; order Ceratodontiformes; family Protopteridae; genus Protopterus; species Protopterus annectens. The sequence continues at coordinate 1,178,830,029 of NC_056746.1, read as the reverse complement.
AAAGAAAACCTTATCCCCTCAAGTCACACGCTCTAGGGATCTAAACATCACCACAACAATAAATAGGACGTGCTGGAGGGATAGATTCCTGTCCCAGAGACTTTCCATGCTTTGTAACAAGATTCCAATCTACATTAGGCAGAGCTCCTCACTAACACTCTTCAAGAGAAACCTTGACGAGTGGATGGGAAACAGAAAGTTTACCCCGGGGATCACTTCAGTGGCTCTGCTGGACAGAGGCACAGGGAACTAATCTAGGGGGGCAGCGAAAGCCAACACATTCTGGCTAGGCTTATAAATGTCTTCAGGCAGATAGCCTAGTACCCACATATGAACCTATGAACCTATGTTATTGCATAACATCTAAAATGCTAACTATTTACAAACTAACTTGAAACATATTTTACTTCATTCTGTAGAACTGCTGCTGTTATAGTACATGGAATTAAATATACCTGCAATGAACGGGCATAAAATAAATAACCTCATCTTTCAACTTAGGCATTGGTAGATTAACTGTGCTTTGGGAATCAGGTGAGTTTCATACCATTAGCACACTCACATACATTTGTTTTTGTGGGGACTGTGCATGAATGAATGTGTTCATTTTGGATTCACCTTCCTTTTTGTTTTAAATGTATACATATCTACCAGATTGTTTTAAATTGTATTTCTTGTTTAATAAATAAAGCAATTTTTGTTTTAATATGTTTTACATTGTTAATCTTGAACATTTTGTCAGCAAAACGTGAAAAAATGTACTAAACAATAACAAAATTGCCAGCTTCAGAACATTTCTGTCTTAAAAGACCACTTGTGCTGCTGTCATTATAATCCACCAATATATACACAAATCAATTTCAGCCACTTTGACTGTGTACACCACACATATCTCATTATGATAAAAATGACAACAGTAAATTATTTAAAAAAACTGCTTTACAAAATTAAACACTAGGCCTGCAAATCTAGACTAATGATTTTAATTTGATCATGACAGTGGTGTCAGAAATATTCATCTACAAACAATGCCTCTCCTGTACTTAGCAGTTCTAACCATATTGTTGACTTTATGCACTTCAGATGTGTGACTGTAGTAAATAATAGCAGTAATAATAATGATGGTGATAATAATAATAATAATAATAATAATAATAATAATAATAATAATAATAATAATAATGATGGTCATAGTGACCATAGTGACTTACAGTGAGCTGCCTGTCGGGTGCCAGGATCTGCCACATAACTCGTGCACTCAAGTCACTCCACAATAAGTACAAATATGACTCTGTCATTGTCCATGTTGGAGTGAATGACTTGAGATGTACCTCCCTGGACTACATGAAAAGAGACATGGAAGAGCTCTCGGATCATGTGGCCCAGGCAGGTATGACCCTAGCCCTGAGTAGCATCCTGCCTTCACCCAGAATGATACCACAGTATAAGTACAAAATGACTGACTTCAACAATTGGCTAAGCTTCTGGTGTCATTCAAAGGGGATCCAGTATCTGTCTGCCTGGGAAGACATGATCGTCAGACCACAATGCTTTGCTAGAGATGGTCTGGATCTGTTGCCTCTGGGATTCAGGTTACAGGCTAAGGCTCTTGCCACCCCTATAATGCAAAATGACCACTGTAACAGGTACAAGCATGCAAAATATGAAGGTAATGCTACTCAATACTAGAAGTCTAAACCTCAAAATGCACTCTCTTGAGGCACTCCTAAAAATGGAGAACATCGATATCTGTGCAGTAACTGAGACCTAGTTCAAGGCTCCAGAGAGCACCCCTGGAATACCAGGCTATAACTCTTACTACACTTTTCGGCCACCAAACCAGGATTGAAACACTAAAGGTGGAGGAGTGTTCATATTCACCAAGGATATTCACACTACCAGGTTAATTGCCCAACACAATGCGTCTGAAATTCTGCAGGTGCAACTAACACTAGGTAAGACTGCAATCCAAATTGTAGCTTGCTACAGATCTCCCACCATGCCTCAAGATTCTCACTACACCTTTCTAAACATACTGTAAAATATTAATATACAAAAAACCCCATAATACTGGGTGATTTCAACTACCCTGCCATTAACTGGGAAAACTACTCGTGTACCAACACCTTTGCCCAACGGTTCTTGGAATTCATAAATTCCAATGCCCTGGATCAACTAATCCATAGTCCCACCAGGGACTCCAATATCCTAGAACTGGTCATTACCAACATGGGAAATCGATGCTCCACACCTATGGTCACCCCCTCGTCGGTCAGGTCAGGCCATAAGCTAATCACCCTTAACATCCACATCCCACCCCCACCCCTCAGTAAGGAAACCCCCATAAAAAACTTCTCCAAAGCCAACTTCATGCTACTCAAGTCAGAAGTTACAAACTTCATGACACCCATGCAGATGGGAACTGAAAGTTCGACTGCTGAGTCCTACACTAAGGCACTGTACGAGCACATCCACTCATGCATGAATCGTGCCATCCCAAATAGAACCAAGATGCTCTCCTCCAAAAAAGGAAGCCAATCTGGTGGTCCGCTGCCATAAACAAGCTTTACAACAAAAGGAAGAAACTGTTGCAGAAAAGAGGAAAATCCCAGGATGCAAAAAAACTCCCTTACCAGCCTCTGTAAGAAGCTGAGATCCCTCATAAAATCCTCCAAAGCTAGTTACGAAAATAAAATTACCAAAGATTCCAAAGACAACCACAAGGCATTCTATAACTATGTCAGGAATCTAAATGGCAATGCTCAGATCTGCTGTAAGCTACAACAGAATGGCATTAAATATACTGATCCCAAGGATATTGCCAATATCCTGGCAGATCGAGTCAGTGCCAACTTCGCCCCCCCTCACCCCCTAAATGGCCCATCTCAATACTGGAAGATTGCCAAATTCCGGTAATAACAGCCACACAGGTAAAAAACACACTCTCCAAAGCTAAGAATACAGCGTCCATGGGACCAGATGACATCCTGGGCTGTGTACTACATGAACTACAAAATGAACTGGCACCTCACCTAAGTGTCATGTTTAATCATACCCTCACCTCAGGCTTCATGCCCACTGAGTGGTGCACAGCTACAGTCATCCCACTCCACAAGGGGGGATCCACCTTGGATCCCAAGAACTACTGCCTCATCAGTCTGACGAGCCTGATTTGCAAGGCCATGGAACTTATTATCATGGAACTTATAAACAAAGACATTGACAACCTTCAAACACTGGACCCCACCCAGTTTGGGTTTGTGAAGGGTCGATCTTGTCTCCTGAACCTGACTGACTTCTTCGAATCAGTCTGCAGAGCCGTGGATGAGGGTAAGGCAGTCCACACAGCCTATCTGGACCTCACCAAGGCCTTTGACACCATCCCCCACTCTGGAATCATAGATAGACTTGCTAAGCTGTGCATTAATCCCAACATCGCTTGCTGGGTTGCCAACTGGCTTACTGACAGAACCCACATTGTAAAAGTGGCTGACTCCAAATCCAGCTCCAGACAAGTGACAAGTGGAGTACCTCAGGGTTCAGTCCTGGGACCGCTATTGTTTGGCATCTACTTCTCTGAAGTACAGACCAGCACTAAGGGACTCTGGCTAACAAAGTTCGCAGATGACTGCAAACTGGGAGCCATTATTGAATCCCCAAATGATGTGGACACTCTACAAAAGGGCCTTACAGAAACAGATGTATAGTTATCCCCTTTGGGAAAAAACATGTACCCGTGAATTACCACATAGGTGGCTGCACACTAAACACCGAAAGTGTGATAAGAGACTAAAGGACACAGGTGGACAGTGGTCTCACCTTCAATAACCACATCGCCACAACAGTCAGGAAATCCTTCTATGTGGCACACCTCATCACTAAGGGCTTTTCATCCAGAAAAAAAAGAGGACATTGTCCCACTGTACTCATCCCTCATTAGACCCATTATAGAATATAACACCCCATTTGGTATGTATCTCTCAAGACATCTGCAACAACTGGAAAGGCCACAGAAATACTTCACTAAAAGAATCACAGGCCTAAAGCAGATGCGCTATGCTGACCACCTTAAAGAACTCCAGCTATACTCTGTCGCATATCGTCTACTCCGAGGCGATCTCTGCTTAACATACAAGGCCATGTCAAGCCCAGAGCTGTTGGACATGCTACACTTAAAGAAATTCCAGTCCCTCAGAGCCACACACTCCAGGGATCTAAACCTTGTCATCACAATAAACAAAACATGCTGGAGGGATAGGTTTCTGACCCAGAGACTCCCCAGACTCTGGAATAGACTGCCCATACCTGTCAAGCAGAGCACCTCTTTGGCCCTCTTCAAAAGGAACCTTGATGACTGGATGGGAGAAAGGAAATTCACCCCGGGGATCATGTCAGTCACCCTGCTAGACAGGGGTCCAGGGAAGTAAATAGTGTGTGAAGAAATAGCCAGGGAATTGTTAGGGCTAGGCTTGTATAGGCCCTAAGGCCGATAGCCTAGTACCAACCTATGAATCTAGTAATGTATTTTAATATTTTAATATATATGCTACAGCTCAGGACCCCCAGTTAGGGGCACAGAAAGATCTCTTTTCCCGGCAGCATAGGTGCAAACGCTTTGTCATCAAAGTAACAATCTGAAACCTTTTTAAAGACACTTAAATTATTTGATAGTTTGATATTTATTGGTAACATGTTTCAGGCTCTTGCTACTTTAGCATAAAATAATTCCTCTTGTACTTGAATTATACTATTTAATTGACAAAACAAAATTATTATTCCTGGTATCTCTTATATGACTCACTACCTCACTAATCATGTTTCTAAAAATTTCTTCTTTTGAAATCTTGTAGGTCCATATGAAGTCACCTGCTAACATTTTGTATAATATCATTTTAATTCAAATAATCTATCTTTATTTGACCTTTCCTTCACTAAATAGATTTTTTTAGTAAAATATTTCAGTACCTTTTCCATCCAGTTAATCTCTGCCTTTGTTAATATACAGAAACTACTCTGGTTCTGTGACAGAGAGGGATAAATGCATGACCGTGTCCCAAATGACTAAAGATCATTTAACAACTTGAGGATCTGGAAGAGATAGGGTGGGATGGGTGAAAGTTAAACAACTTATAGTTGTGTGCTCACCTGGAAGAGAGGGTTTTGGTGGCTTCATCCCTGTGCTGACCTGGTACTCCAGTGGACTGGTGTAGGCTGCTGCAGTTAGACATGCCTCAAAGGGTGGTGGGGCATGGGTAAAGTTACCCATGTTAGTGTCACAGCCTTTGTGGAAGTATATCAAGGAGCATCTACACCTCCATTTCCGGAGCATATGTGGTCTGCCTTTGGTGACACAGACCCTGAGGATAACAGTTCAGTGATTGGGTCTCACCTCACAGGGAATAAACGAGCTTGGAGCATCTTTCACTCCATGATGAATAAATGGGCCATTAGATCATGGTGAGCTGATAGTTGTCAGGCAGTTGGACACCAAAAAATAAAGTTAAATGTATAGAAACCCAAACCATATTACAATATAAGTCTTACCATGTATTTATACAACAGCACCATAATATTTCTATTTCTTTTTAGCAGTGTAATAAAAATTAGTCTTATAGTGGAATAACATTTCCTTACATTCACGCTGATATGAGTTTCAAAGTTCAAAGCGTTAGACACAAATTCCCCAAAATCTTTATATTATTTGCTTCTTTTCTCTTAAAGTGTTTCCATTTATTGCCACAGGAAAATGTTTTTTTAACCTCACTGTGAACACTGTACATTTATCTTTGTTAAATGTTATATCATTGTGTTCAGCCCATAGTAAGCAACTTATCAAAATAAGCCAGGAATACTTTATGTTCCTCAACTGAAGTAACCATATTCACTATTTTAAAGACTCATAAAACATTATAAGCTATGGTAAAGTTTTTCAACTCACTTCATACACATGCAGACTTATACTGCAAAACCAGATTGGTGAATGTTTAAAATGAACAGATTACAGGGGGAAAGGTTACTTTGATCCCAAGCCAGACAACCACCCCCAGCAGTTATGTTACTTTGTTAACCAAGTATACATCATATGTCTGATTGTGATAACAGAAATGGAAATGGTAATGTACTTCATTTGTTTCACGCAAGTACAGTACACAGTAAAGTGTTCCATGTTACGTCTCAGAAATGCCCTGCCCCGCAAGGCCAGTTTAAAGACTATTTAAAATGAGCAGATGTCCTAGATGACAAGTCACTTTGATCTGTAGATGCTCCCCAGTGGTTATAGCTAATTTGCTAATGGAGTGCGCTTCAGATGTATAATAAAATAAAAATAGTCACAGTAATGTATTTCAAGCTTGTTTTATACAAGTTTACAGTAGCTAGTGTAAAATTTCAAATAAACATTTCACAAATAAACACTAGTCCTGTGGAACCAGATTAATGATTGTGTAAAATAAGCAAAGGACAAAAGGGTAGTAATGCTGTTATCCACAGACAGCCCCCCACCCCGACCCCAACAGTTTTGTCCACTTTGTTGACTGTACACTTCAGACGTCTGATTTTGATAAAAATAATGGCCACAATAAATATATTTCAACTCTGTCTCAAACAATAGCCAGAGTAAAGAATGCTGAATTGCTTCACAAAAGTCACACTAGTCCTGAAAAGCCAAAGTAATGACCAAATGACAATAGTCAGCCATTTTATCTGCAGACAGCCCTGTACCCAGCAATTATATCTGTTTTAAGTGTGCATCTTAAATGTTCACCTCTAATGTAGCAAACTACAATAATGACCACACAATTGATTTTGACTTATTTTAGTTAAATAAACAGCCATTTACCAGCCTGACCCCACAGTATTTTTGTCTTACAGAGGTGCCCACTTTTGATATTTGGTTGCCAGCCAGGACTAAATAAAAGATTACTTCATGCTACTGCAGCTGTTTCTCTTTTGGTCACCATAACCATTCCATTGCTAATTACCATTCACAGAGATTCTGGGCTGGCAAGGAACAGAACAGCTGCAAATTGGATGGTTAAGCGCACTGACCTCCTCAAAGGGCATTGCAACTGCAGCGATTTTCAGTAGGGACACTGTGGGTCATTTATCTGTGTATATATCCATTTATTTATTTTTAATTTTAAGTACAGAAATACTGAATTTCTTTACTTGGGGAAAAAAATAAGTAAATGGTCCATGGTATCCCTATTCAAAGCAACAACATTAGTGATGCCTTACTCTGTGCTGAACATGGACCCCCGTAGAGCTGTGGCTCTGGGTGACCACCCAATTTGTCCCTATTACAATCTACCACTGAACATTGGTAGAATAAGGAATAAGAAATAAAAGAAGCTAGGCTTTTTACTGCTAAATCTGTCCAGAGGAATCAAAGTCTTGGCTAAAGAATGATATCAAGTAGTTACACTGCCTGTATGTACAACTCTTTCAAAAGTCCATGACCTGGGATACAGATAGAAAGTAGACTTCTTAACCTTGTTTAAGGATGCTAAAAATTAGCTGTTTTATAATGTTCACTTCTTCAAATATCACAATTTGGAAGAAAATTAGTTGTTTTTTCAAATATACCAGTATTAAAAATTAAGTAAGTATATGCTGTACCAGCCACCCCCTAATCTTAAACTTGTTTATGAGCATAGAAAGAATTCATTTACTAGACTGTGATATATGCGTCTACTCTGTGGTTTCTTCTTGAATGGGAAACACCAAATGAGAAAGTACTACCATGCAGTACACTTTCTGAATATGGCCTCTCAGTTTGTCACACTGACAAAACATGTTTGACAGGAAACCATAGTTTACTTACATGGAGATGCACCTACAATGGCCACAAATGAGGTGTAAGCTTGGATGAACCTCCTATTTTGAGCTATCACTGCATCATCGCTATTACTTTCTCTGCAAAGACAGTCAAAGGCAGGATCATAAGTGGAGTCTAAGTAGGATGGTCTAATTCAGATTCGTACAAAGCTAAATGGGTAGGAGCAAACTACATAGGAAAAATGGGAATTGTGGGAACAATACATACAGGGAGGAATGAGGTTTAAAAGAAGGCAAGACTTTAATGAGCTATTTAATGCTTGACTGAAAATTATTGGGTAGATTATAAATGATGTAGAATGTTTGCAACTGGGAGCATGTCAGTATGGTTTGTGATGTAAAATGTTTGCAACTAGGATTGTGTCGGTGTGACTTGTTTTCATTTATATAACTGTATGATTGCTTATGTCATAAGTGATGGTTAATAATGTTAAAACAAGGAGCAAGAATTAAATAATTTATGTAATGAAAAAAAATTGCACTTTATTCATCTCTTTTTACTGTATTCGTGCTTTCTCCTACTTTATTTTGCTTTTGCCTCTTCTTAAAAGTACTCAAGTTTTATTTATTCTGCTCCATTTATTACTGCTTGGTCGTAGCCTGATTAAATTGTACCTGTTATTCTAAGTCTTTTGGTTTAAGCACTTGGGCTTCATACCGGTTGTTTTATATTAAGAAGGTTTGTGGTCTGCACTGTTGTGGCAGGACAGATAGCTTACATCTTTCTAAGCTGGGAATTGCTCATTAAAGGCCCAGTGTCTGCTATTCTAAAAGTGTATTAGTTCTGGTTTAAGCACTTGGGTTTCAGGCCAGTTATTCTACATTAAGAAGGTTTGAGGTCTGCACTCTTGTGGGAGGAGAGGCTGGATTCTGTCCTTCTGAGCTGGGAATATCTGGTCACAGGCTTATTGTGCCTGCTTATTTGAACTGTTTCTTTCTAAAATTGTTGTGCCTTGTTGCTGTAGCATAGACCAGATTCAGGCCTGCTGAATCTAGCTTTGTTTATATAACTTGAGCACTGATCCAGGCCATCTTTTCTGGAGAAGGTTCTACTGCACCCTAGTAGCAGGAGTGTGCAGTTAGAACTTGTCTGATTGAAGACTGCTAGAATAGGGCTCAGTTTTGAGCTTTTTCCTGGTTAACTGGGTAACTTGTTTACATCAGTTTGTTTGTTTTCTGTTGTTTTATATATATTAAAAAATATTGCAATTTATTCACCTTCTTTTACTATATTTGTGTTTCTTCCTACTTTATTACTAGGGGCATTGACTACAACTCTGATCTGAGATATATAACAATAAGTATCCTTTTCTGTGCATTTAAAGTGTTTTTTTTTTATTGTATCTGCTTTATTTTCTGAAAAAATATATACTTGTTTCCTGCCTTTTTAAGCTAGTATAGTCCAGTTTTTAGGTTAGTGCTGAATTCAGGGCTGTGTTACAAATCTCTGTGTTTGCCCATACCTTACTTGGATAGAAGGAAGTTTCTCTGTTCGCCTGTGAGAAAGGGAAGCTTTGAGCAGCCTATCTGTCCCTGGAGGAGTAGTTTCAGCCCAAAAATTAGTAGCTTATTGGCCATTTTGGGCTAATTTCGATCTCTTTTATTTCCCTGCTATAAAAACTGCATTTGCCCAGTTTTGCGCACCGGGCAGCACTGGTTAGCTGGGGTATAACTATTCCCGGCTCCACAAAGTCTCCTCTTCAATTTTTCCCTTGGAACTAGACAAACTTTCAACTTAAGCACTCAGGCCATTCATTTCTCAGCCCGATGAAACTCATGGCAAGCACTTATAAACCCTAGCACTAGACCCCCATATACTGTACAGAAGGGCAAGGCTCTCTATTCGACCTTATGAGCCATTCAGTAAAACAGTTCACTGTACCTATCCAGGCATGTCCAAAGGGCAGTTTCAGGTATACTCTCCAGTCCAACTGGTGAATCTGGGCATTTTGAGGCAATGTTACAACTGCCTCATGTACACAGACAACCCTCTCCTCCTACCACCAAACACTAATACATGCCAGAGATGCAATTATACAGCCAAACTGGAGGCTAAGCTCTCTCAATCAAAGAGTGGATCAGCCAGTCAATAGAAGAAGGGAAATAATTGCATCACACCACCAGTCTGACATAGACCCATTAAACCAGCACCGGCAAAAAACACACATAAATACACGAAAACATACTCGGAGGCTCTAAAGAAAAATCTGCAAAAGCAACAATGACTTTCAAAGCAGACATCCAAGCAACCTCCACCCCACAATACAAACCATGAAACACATACTTCTCAAAACCAGTGTGCCACGCAATCACAGCCCTTAAGGCAAAATAACATACCCAACATACTAGTAATAGGTGACTCTATAGTCAGGCACACTGACGTCCCACTCTCTAGGCTGAATAAAGAGAAGGTTACTCTTAGCTGCCTGTCGAGTGCCAGGATCTGCCACATAACACAAGCACTCAGGTCACTCCAGAACAAGTACAAATATGACTCTGTCATTGTCCATGTTGGTGTGAATGACCTGAGCCATACCACCCTGGACTACATGAAAAGAGACATGGAAGAGCTCTCTGATCATGTAGCCCAGGCCGGTATGACCCTGACCCTGAGTAGCATCCTGCCCTCACCAAGAAGGATACCATGGTATAAAGAAAAAATTATCAATTTCAACAATTGGCTAAGTTTCTGGTGTCATTCAAAGGGGAGCCAGTGTCTATCCGCCTGGGATGACATGCTCGACAAGCCACGCTGCTTCAATAGAGACGACTTGCACCTGTCAACCTTAGGCTTTCAAATACTGGCCAAGGCTCTTGCCACCCCCATAGTGCCTTTTTTAGGCAAGGCTCAAAAGACAAACCCACTGCCATAATTTGCACAAGTAACAAAAAACTGATGGTAATGCTACTCAATACCAGAAGTCTAAACCTCAAAATGCATGCACTCGAGGCACTCCTCAGTATGGAGCAACTTGATATATGTGCAGCAACAGAAACCTGGTTTAAAGCCCCAGAGAGCACACCAGCACTACCAGGCTACAACTCATACCATACATTTTGGCCAAAGAACCTGGACCAAAATACAAAAGGTGGGAGCGTATCCATATTCATCAAGGATACCCACACTCCAGGTTACTGGCACTGCACGATGCTTCAGAGATCATCCACGTGCAACTAACAATGGGCAAAACTGCAATTCAAATTGTAGCTTGCTACAGATCACCCACTATGTCCCATGACCCCCATTCCGTGTTTCTGGAAACACTGGGAAACATAAAGGTCCTACCAAACACCCTAATATTGGGTGATTTCAATTACCCAAACATTAACTGGGAGAACTACTCAAGTACTAACTCCCTTGCCCAACATTTCCTAGAATTTATAAACTCAAATGTCCTGGATCAACTGGTCAACACTCCCACCAGAGGTGACAACATATTGAACCTGGTCATCACTAACATGGGCGACCGGTGTTCCACACCGGATGTCAACTCCTTGCTGGTTACATCTGACCATAAACAAATCACTTTGGATATCCACATTCAGCCCCCACCCCCAGACAAGGAAACCACCATGAAAAACTTTTCAAAAGCAAACTTTACGTTACTTAAGACCGAGGTGGAAAGTTTCAAAGCCCCCATGCTAAAGGATAACACTGTCCAAGCTGCAAAATCCTTTACTAATGCATAGTATGGGCATCTACAAGAATGCATGGATCGTGCTATCCCAAACAAAACCAAGACTCACTCCTCCAAGAAAAGGAAATCAGTCTGGTGTACCCCTGTCATAAACAAGCTATACAATAGAAGGAGGAAACTAGTACAGAAAAGAGTAAAATCCCAAGAAGGGAAGACATCCCTGATCAGTATCAGCAAGAAACTATGATCCCTCATAACATCATCCAAGGCAAACTTCGAAAGAAAAATTGCCAAGGACTCCAAAGATAACCACAAGGCATTCTTTAGCTATGTCGAGAATCTAAGTGACAATGCTCAGATCTGCTTGGAGTTAGTACAGAATGGCACAAAATACACTGAACCAACCGATATCACTAACATCCTGGCAGACAGGTTCAGTGCAAACTTCACTCCCCCTCTCAGTCCCAAAAGGGCCCATAACCATACCAGAAGAATGTACAGCCCCTGAAATCACAGACACTCAGGTTAAAACAGCCCTCTCCAAAGCCAAAAACACAGCATCAATGGGACCGGACGGTGCCCCAGGCTGCGCCCTACACACGGTCAAAGACGAACTAACCCCTCACCTAAACACATTGTTCAAACTCAGCCTCTCCACAGGCTACGTACCCATACAGTGGCATACAGCAACGGTTACACAACAGACCCCAGGAACTATCACCCTATAAGCCTGACTAGCTTGGTCTGCAAGGCTATGGAGCCCATCATCATAGAACTCATTAACAGAGACATTGGGAACCTCCAAACACTGGACCTTACCCAGTTCAGTTTTGTTAAGGGCAGATCATGCCTCCTAAACCTGCTGGACTTTTTTCAGACAGTTACCAAGGCTATAGACGAGGGAAAGGTGGTACACACAGCCTACCTAGACCTCGCAAAGGCCTCTGACACCATTTCCCATTCTGGTATTATAGACAAGTTCACCAGCCTGAACATAGACCACTATGTAAAACAACGTGGCGACAAACGAACTAGCTATAAAACCAAAAAACACAGGAACAGACTGCAGGACGGTACCAGAAAACTTTAATATGTTAAGCGCTTTTCGTTTGTTCAAATGACAAACTTCTTCAGACACAGAAAAATCACTTGACACAATCTTTAAATAGATTAACTGTTAATTGGTCAATAATTGAAACAATTCATTTAAAGGTATAAACACATTACCTACAAGCACTTCTCTTACATTGTGTAAGAGAGGTGCTTGTAGGTAATGTGTTTATACCTTTAAATGAGTTGTTTCAATTATTGACCAATTAACAGTTAATCTATTTAAAGATTGTGTCAAGTGATTTTTCTATGTCTGAAGAAGTTTGTCATTCGAACAAACGAAAAGCGCTTAACATATTAAAGTTTTCTGGTACCGTCCTGCAGTCTGTTCCTGTGTTTTTTGGTTTTATAAACCACTATGTCACAAGATGGGTTGCCAACTGGCTCACGGACAGAACGGTGAGAGTTGTGGGAGAACCGGTTACAAGTGGCGTTCCCCAGGGCTCAGTCCTAGGATGCCTCCTTTTCGGCATATACTTCTCAGAGGTACATGCAAGCACAGGAGGACTATGGCTGACCAAGTTCGCAGATGACTGCAAACTAGGGGCTATAACTGATTCTCTGGCTGACACAGACATCCTCCAAAAGGGTCTCACTGAGACGGATACCTGGTGTCAAAATCATGGCCTCAAGCTAAATGCCAAAAGTGCATAGTCATCCCCTTTGGAAAAAACAAAGTACCCACAAACTACCACATAGGTGGTAGTCCCCTAAATATGTAAAACATAATAAGGGATCTGGGGACCCAAGTAGATAGTAATCTCTCCTTTGATAATCACATGACAAAGTGGTTAGAAAATCCTTCTATATGGCCCACCTAATCACAAATGGGTTCACATCCAGATTAAAAGATGTCATTGTGCCCCTCTACTCATTACTCATCAGACCCATCATAGAGTACAACGCCCCGTTTGGGATGTACCTTACAAGACACCTGCAACAGCTGGAAAGATCAAAGAAGTACCTCACCAAGAGGATCACTGGCCTCAAACAGATGCCCTATGCAGCTCGACTGAAGAAACTCCAGCTGTACTCGGTTGCATACCGCCTACTCAGAGGTGATCTCTGCCTGACATACAAGGCCATGTCCAACCCAGAATTGATGGACATGCTCCACCTAAGAAAACCTTATCCCCTCGAGCCACACACTCTAGGGATATAAACTTCACCACAACAATAAATAGGACATGCTGGAGGGATAGATTCCTGCCCAGAGACTTCCCATGCTTTGGAACAAGATTCCAATCTACATTAGGCAGAACCCCTCACTAACACTCTTCAACAGAAACCTTGACGAGTGGACAGGAAATAGAAAGTTTATCCCGGGGATCACTTCAGTGGCTCTGCTGGACAGAGGCACAGGGAACTAATCTATGGGGGCGGTGAAAGCCAACACATTCTGGCTAGACTTTTAAATCGCTTCAGGCAGATAGCCTAGTACCTACCTATGAACCTATGTTGCTTAAGTTACATGATATATAGCATACATACATACATACAAGGCCATGTCCAACCCAGAATTGATGGACATGCTCCACCTAAGAAAACCTTATCCCCTCGAGCCACACACTCTAGGGATATAAACTTCACCACAACAATAAATAGGACATGCTGGAGGGATAGATTCCTGCCCAGAGACTTCCCATGCTTTGGAACAAGATTCCAATCTACATTAGGCAGAACTCCTCACTAACACTCTTCAACAGAAACCTTGACGAGTGGACAGGAAACAGAAAGTTTATCCCGGGGATCACTTCAGTGGCTCTGCTGGACAGAGGCACAGGGGAACTAATCTAAGGGGGCGGTGAAAGCCAACACATTCTGGCTAGACTTTTAAATCGCTTCAGGCAGATAGCCTAGTACCTACCTATGAACCTATGTTGCTTAAGTTACATGATATATAGCATTATATGTGAAGTATAATGTTTATAAAAGTGAACTTGTTAATAAAGTTTAATTACTTGTAAAGTTGCCTAGGTCACAAGTGATAATTCAATAAAGGTGTTTAAAAAAATAAAATGAGCTAGTGTGCATGGAGTAATCCCAGTTCCCCAACCAAAGTGTAAGACTGCATTGCGATTCTATTTCTTTACTGAAAACTCTTCTATCATTCCAAAATAGCTTCTATCCCTGCAAAGGCAGATGTATTCAGGATAGACTCACTACATGTATTAATTCTTAGCCAAAAGAAGCCTTTATACACCAAAAAGTTGTGTGACAGAAATACAGAGATAATATTGTCCTAGCAGATAATGTACAATTCTGCAAGCCATGGCATCTATGAAAAAGATTCATTAATAAAACAATTTTCCTAATGTACTGACAAACCACTCTGATGGGAAACTCCAAAGGCTTTTCGAAAAAACTACTTTACTGGACAGGCTACTCATTAATCTATCAAAGGGATACACATGTCAGGCTGTAAACAACAACTTAATTTTCATTGATGCCTTCATTGTTTCCCCCATTTAAATCAAGCAAGCTGGTCACAACTCAGAGATATCTAGAAAACATATTTGGCTACTTTCTAATCCCTACTGGCAAAGTGAACCAGAGGACAAATGCGATTTTAACTTGGGGAACTAGGTGTGGATGGTCTGCCACCAAAATTCTTTATATCATGTGCTACATTCATCACGATACCTCTTTTGCACATCACAAACATTTCCCTGATTGCAGTAAAATGTCTGGAATTACAATTGATCACAAGTCCCTGTCATTCATTTTCCAAAGCAGCAACAGAATGATGTGCCTGACTGTTATGGCCCAGTCATAGCTTTACAAATAAAATCCCACATGGAGTTTTGTGGTATACTTATTTGATGATATTTCATAGATTCAGAAAAGGCCACACCAGTTCTAATCTCCTCTACAGATAGTATAGTAGAACAAATTAAGGAAAACTCACATTTTTAAAAATCTAACATCTTTGATTCTATTAACCATGCAATATTCATAAGTGAATTATTACTAAATGAGTTAACAGTTTGACAGTATATTTAGACTGCCCCATACTGTGCAGTATTAGATGATTTGGTTGTAATGATTAGTGATTTTTCAGTAGACTGTAAAATTGTATTGGAAGAGTAGCATTGTATTAAGTTGTTAAGAGCTGAGCAATTTTCTGGCTTATAGAGAAGTCTGTGCATTGTGGTTAGTTGAGAAAGAATTAGGTGATATGGTAGTCCTAACCAGCTTAATTCTCTCAGGACTAAGCAGTGGTATGCTCTATTTTTTATAGCTTAATGCAAATTTGTCTATTTAATTTTAATATTGCTCAAGTTTAGACAGTTGTTGATTTGAAGGTTAGTGAAGATTGGGGCAGCGTAGAAGAGAGATGGCAGTTAGAAAGTAGAGGCTATATGTCTTCTGGGTATGTCATTTATGTGGTAGGTTTTAATCTGTCTAATATGCCTAGTTTTTGCTGAAATGTGTGATAAATGGTGGTCTAAATTCAACTGATCATAGGTTCATAGGTATGTACTAGGCTAGCTTCCCTTGTGAACCATTTTAAGCCTATCCAATTTCCCTTATGGTGATTGAATTAAGCTATCCCATTTGGTGATAGGTTGGCCTTACTCATCCCATGGTTGATAATTATAGATTAGTCCTGGATAATTTGAGAGGAGCCATTAATGGGATAAAGCATTTAAGAGCTGCCTCTGTCCATTAGTAGCATGGAGCCAGTCTTTCCTCTCCATAGATCCAAGTTGCCCTTGATTATGGACAGGAATATGGACAGGAATATGGACAGGAATGAGCTTCAGTTTACACGGATGGGCAGTATTGTCTGTGAGATAAACCTGTCCCTCCAAATCTTTCTGCTGATGTTGCAGAAGAGGTTTAGATCCCTAGACCAAGTATTTCTGCTGATATTATTTGACTTGCTGATGTGCAGTAAATCCATCAGTATTTGGTCAGAGGATGCCTTGCATGCCAGTCACATGTCACCTCTTAATGGTCTGTGAGATACCAAGTATGATGACACCTTTGAGTCAGTCCATGTAGGACCTATTTTTTCGGCCTTGCGTCTATGATGACAGCCAGTAATTTTGTATTGTTTACTTGTTCTGTCATGGAGTTGATGGCAGAGAGAGTGCTGAATAGTTCTGCTTTTGTAGAGATCTGTTTTTGGGGATAAAGAGCAGTGATTTATTTATTTATTTATTTAGGGTTTAGAAGCAGTTGTGAATTATTTAGCCATGTTTTAGTGGATAAGAAAGATTTTTGTGTAAGGTCTTAGAGTTTAAAGAGGAAACTGGCAGAGCAGATTAGGGTTGTGTCACCAATGTACTGAACTAAGTTAGCATTTTTTGTAGCAGTATAGAGATCATTGATGAATATTTTGAAAAGTATAGTGTCTAATATAGATCACTGTGGGACAACAATTATTTATTTATTTATTTATTTAAATTTGTTGACCGGGAGTGTCCGACTGGACGTGGGTCCATTTTCAGCGGAGGCCCGGGGAGAAAAGCTCCACAGTAAAATAAACAGACAGTAGTTACATTGGATTACATAGCGATTAACAATTTAACATAGAAATTACTTACAACATATTTACAGATGAAGAACATAGTACATCAGTAGACAATTAGAATCTTTATCTGTGAAGTACATAACAGGCATTAACAAATGTAACAATGAGAAGTTCCTGCTGTATAATAAGTACTAGGCTTATGAGCATCTGAGCTTGCTATCATCAAGGTAGTTAGTGGAGGTGAAAGAATGGTAGTAGTTGGATGGGGTGGATGATATTAGAGTGGGAGTTGCAAGGGCATAGCCAGCATGTTTTTAGGTCGCTTTTAATAAAGTTTTGAAGTTGGTGCATGATGGTACGGAGGTAATTGTGGGTGGGAGTGAGTTCCATAATTTGGCTATGGCTCAAGAGAATAGTGCTTCACCAGCAGAGTTATTGGCTTTAGTGATCTGCAAGTGATTTTTGTTGCTGGATCTTAGTGGTCTGGTGGTGCGATAGGGTTGGAGTAGATTCTGGAGGGATGGGACATTTAGTGGATGGTTTACTAGTTTGTGGGTGAGTGAGAGTTGATACCACTGAAGGAGGTGAGGGAGTTCAAGCCAGCCCAGTTCAGCAAGTGAGAGACAGTGGTGACTACGGTAGGATGCCCCTGCGGCAAATTTGGCGATTTTGTTGTAGCAGGTCTATAGCTTGTTTAGATCACATTGCCTTAGGTTGGTATATACTGGAGAGGCATAAAGTAGGGTGGAGATAAGGTGGGAATTTGCTATTGAAATCTTTGCTGCTTTGGTGAGAAATTGTTTATTTCTATATAATGCTCCTAGTTTTTTGTGGACTTTTTTATGGTCATGGATATGTGAATGTCAAATTTTAGTTTATTGTCTATTTCCACTCCTAGCAATTTGGTGTGTTCAGTTGGGTATATAGTGGTGTTGTCTTTTGCTGTGATGTTAAAGTGAGAGTTGTTTTGAGTATGTTTGGTGGGTTGGAAGATGAGTAGTTTAGTTTTGTTTGGGTTGAGTATTAATTGGGCATCGGATAACCATGTTTCAACAGAGGAAAAGGCTTCCTGTGTGACTTTTTGCAGTTTGGGTAGGGACTGGGCTGAGCAGATGATGGTTGAGTCATCTGCGTATTGGATGAGTGTACCATGTTTGGTGGCAGAGGCTAGATTATTGGTGTAAACAGAGAAAAGTAGGGGTCCAAGGATGGATCCTACAATACTTACTGGAAAGAAGGTAGAGAAATCATTTTTCCATTTCACTGCTTGTGCTCTGTTTGAGAGGTAGTTAAAAAAAACAGTGTAGTTAAGAGTTGATTAGCCCTAAGGATGAGAGTTTGTGTAAGAGTTTCTAGTGGAAGACAGTATCAAAAGCTTTTGACATGTCTAGGAAGGTGGTGGAGACTAGGCTTCTGGCATTTCCCTGACAGTATTAACAAAGTTCAGCAGAACACTAGTGCTGTGATGAGAATGTGAGGATGGAAGCTGTATTGGAATGAAGACAGAAGCTGGTTATCTATTAGATAGTTAAGAAGTTGCATATTAATACATTTTTTAAATATTTTTGTTAAGGAGATAAAACAGCAAGTGGCCTATAGTTTGAATGATCTGTATTGATTCCTCCCTTGCGCAGTGGAATAATGAATGATTTTTTTCCATAGTGAGTGGACTTTATTTTCAGGTATGGATCTATTTATCAGAACTGAACTGAATATGCAATAGCATCAGCTGCTACTTTAAGATATTTGCCATGTAGATTGTCAGGTACAGTTGTAATAGGCTTTAATATTTGAATTTTTTTTTGTGGTATCTGTGGGAGCTGGTTGGAAGGAGAAGTGCTGAAGGGGGCTGAGTAGGGACCTCAATAATTTGATTAGTTACCTGGTTGGTTAATGACTGCACTGTCTGTATAAAATGGGTATTGAATCAGTTGGTTATTATATCATTTTGTCTTTGTTTGTGTGTTTGGTGTTGTATGTGTAGCTTGTCCTGGATTTAATAGTTTATTGATTGAGGCCCAGAACAGTTTTGGGATTATTAGTGCATATGTGTTAATTGGGTGGGTAGTAGGTTTTCTTATCATTGGTGATAATTGTTTTGTTACATTTCTTAATTATCTGTGTGCTAGTAAAGTAGGAGCTAGGGGTAGCCATGGGGTGAGGTTGGCTTTAACTCTTTTTATTCTGAGGTGGGCTTGTGTGTTTAGAACACCTACAAAGATTTTGTTGAACTTGGAATCCATGTCATATCTGAGGAGAGTCCTGAGTGACTCAGTTAAGGAGATGTAGTGTATTATTAATAAAAGTGTCTTCATGAAAAGTACTAAGTTTTCTTACTGAAATGATTAAAAGCAATAAAATGCCACTTAAAATGAATGGAAAACACTCCACAAGTAATTTATTGTTATTTACTTGTGGAGTGTGCTTTCCATTCATTTTAAGCAACTTTTTCTTGTTTTTAAGAACAGTTCATTACTTGTGGAATGTGTTTTCCATTCATTTTTAAATGGCATTTTCTTGTTTTGAAGAAAAATTACTTGTGAAGTGTGTTTTCCATTCATTTTTAAGTGATGTTTTCTAGTTTTTAAGACCAACTAATTACTCATGTAGTGGCTTTTCCTTGTTTTTAAGTGTTTTTGTTTTTAACATTCACTACCTCACCTTGTTGGATTTCAAGTTTCAGATTTATAGGCTGTAATTATGTGATTTGGGGCTGTTGCTTTGGTACCTTATGGTATAGATGTCTGACAGAGTTCCATGGGATGATATTTTATTTTATGAGGATGTTAGGATGTAGCTGAGGGTTGATTGTTTGTCTGTGGCTTTGTTATATCTACTTGGTGTGGTTATAAGTTGGGTGAACTTGTATAGATGTGTATTATTGGTTAGATTTTCAAACTGTATGGCTTGCCAATCTATATTAAGATCAACTAATATTATGGTTTCATGTGAGATTTTTGAGGAGAATGATCAGACAATATCTTCCAGTGCTTCAGCATTGTTACCGGATTGCAATTGTCTTGTGAACGATTAGTTTTAGCATGGATTTTTGAGTTAGTTTGCAAGAGTCAAAGCCAACCTTGCCCCATGGCTAACCCTAGCTCCTACTTTACTAGCACACAGATAATTAAGAAATGTAACAAAACAATTATCACCAATGATAAGAAAACCTACTACTCAGCCAATTAACACATATGCACTAATAATCCCCAAACTGTTCTGGGCCTCAATCAATAAACTATTAAATCCAGGACAAGCTTGGACCGAAGCTCCAAAGGCACTGGTGTTTCCATATTCATAAAGGATGCGCACACCTCCAGACTGGTAGCCCAACATGATGCATCAGAGATACTTCAGGTGCAGCTAACATTGGGTAAGACAGAGATTCAGGTTGTAGCCTGCTATAGGTCCCCAACCATGATATAAGACTCACACTTCACTTTCATAAGCACCCTGGACAATATTAGGGACCAACCTAACACACTCATACTGGGTGACTTCAACTACCCCTTCATTAACAGGGAAAACTACTCATATGCCGATACACTTGCCCAACGTTTCCTGGAATTCATTAATTCCAATGCCCTGGACCAGCTCATTCTTACCTCCACTAGAGGTAGCAACATCCTTGACCTGGTCATTACTAACATGGGTGACCGTTGCTCTGTACCAATAGTCAACTCCTCGACAAACTAATCATCTTGGAAGTCCACATCCCATGAAAACCTTCTCCAACGCTAACTTTGGGCTCCTAAAAACAGAGATGGCTAACTTCCCGGCACCTATGCAATTGGAGAACAGCTGCATGACCGCTGAATCATACACTAATGTCCTGTACAAACACGTACACAAATGCATGGATCTTGCCATACCCAATAGAACCAAGACACTCTCCTCCAAAAAAAAAAGGAAGCCAATCTGGTGATCCTTTGCCATAAATAAACTCTACAACATAAGGAGGAAACTGATGAGAAATAAGGTGAAGTCTCAAGACTGGAAAAACTCCCTTATCAGCCTCAACAAAAAGTTGAGATCCCTCATCAAATCCTCTAAAGTTAGCTATGAAAACAGAATTGCAGCAGATAGTAAAGACAACCGCAAGGCCTTCTATAATTATGTAAGGAATCTCCACGGCAATACCCAGATTTGCTTGGAGCTGTTGCACAATGGCACCTGCTATACCGAGCCAACAGATATTGCCAATATACTGGCCAACAGATTCATTGCCAACTTTACCCCTCTCTCCCCCACCAAAGGACCTATCACAATACCAGTAGATTGCCAGGCACCCAGTATTACTGCTGCACAGGTTAAAACAGCACTGTCCAAGGCCAAGAATACAGCTTCTATGGGACCTGACAATATCCCTGGCTGTGTTCTACATGAACTACAGAGTGAACTGGCACCTCACCTGTGTGCTCTGTTCAATCACAGCCTCACCTCAGGCTTTGTCCCTACCGAATGGCGCACTGCCAACTACTGTCTGTCTCATATCGCCTATTTAGAGGCGCTCTCTGCTTCACTTACAAAGCCATGTCTGACCCAGCTCTGTTAGAAATGCTACATCTAAAGAAATTCCAATCTCTCTGCACAATATGTTCCAGAGACCTCAATCTCATTACCACAATCAGCAGAACAAGCTGGAGGGACAGGTTCATAACCCAGAGATTGCAAATGCTATGGAATAGACTTCCCATGCATGTCAAGCGGAGTACTTCACTGGCCCTCTTCAAGAGAAATCTTGATGAGTGGATGGGAAATAGAAAATTCATCCCAGGGATCACTCCAATGGCTCTACTTGACAGAGGCACTGGGAGCTAAGGTCGGGTGGCATGATGCCTGGGTAATCCTATGGGCTAGGCTTGTAAAGACTCCAGGGCCATTAGCCTAGTACACACCTATGAACCTATGAACCTATGTGGGGGGAGGTACAGAGATATGTGATGTATTTTGTAGGAAATAGAGACACCACCAGCTTTCTTGTTGGCTCTCTCTAATCTGATAATGTTATAGCCTAGCAATTACTTTATTTTCTGTTTTTGACAGAGACAGTTTTCTGTGGCAACTAAGATATCTGGAGTGTGTAGTGCTATCCATGCATGCACTTTAAGGATTTTATTATAAATACTTTGTAAGTTGGTATGGTATATATATGAAGGCCATGATGAGACTGTAGGTAAGCTGGCAGCAATAAAAGTGCTATAGGGGATATACTGTCTGGTGCTTGAATATACTGATTTGGGCATGAATTTGGGGGGATGTCGCAGCGTTGTGGTTATAGAGGTATTATAGTATGGGTAGAGGCTTTTTTGCTAATACCAGTTAGTAAGTAAATGGTTGTTACTGTGGAAAATTTTACATAAATATTAGGATAATATAGGTAGTGTGTTACTGGGAGATGAGATAAGAAGTATTTTGCTTGGAGGAGACAGTATGAATTTTGTTGGAATTGTGGGGGCAATAGATAGATGTTGGTAGAATGTTAACTGTGCAAATAGGGTTATAGCAGCAAGTTCTTCCTGCAATGAAGAGAAACTATAAGCTGCTCAAAAACAAATTCTGCAGGTATTTCATGGTTGCCAGAAAAATGCATAATCACTACATCATCACTACATCACCCTTAGCAATGCCGGCTGGATCTGATTTCCTTGAGAGAGCTGCTTCTAATATGCACATATGTACACTACAGTCTATCTACAAATTAGTAAAATCTTGACGACTGCAGATCAGCAACACATCTTAATTAGCAAAGCGTCTATCTCTTCACCAAGATCAGAAAATGTCAACATTCCTGATATTCCAACCTTACTCTCTAATTTGTATTCATAGCCTTCACAGTTATGGGCCCTACAGTATTAACTACCCTCCTAAATACAGTGCAACAACTTCTCGTTTCACACTGTTCTTGCTTTCAATGAGCAACTTAAGACGCTACTTCTCAGGGAGGCAGAGTGGAAGCATCATTGTGGTGTTACCTTCATTAGCAATAGCCAGATACAATCCTCTCAGCTGCAGGCAACAGATAAACAAAAATGATCCATTCCATCCACAAGACAACTCAGTTGAAACACAAGCTGTGACCATAGCTTTTGTAATCTGTACATTAAAAATTAAAAGAAAAAATGTTAGAGAAAGATGCAGTATCATATTTTGAAGGAATTACTACAGCTTTCTTTAGCATAAACAGAGTTGCTTGTTATTGTATTATCAAACAGAGAGAAAGTTACCACATTTTATATCAGTATGCAGAATGTAGGCTTCAGCTTAAACATGTCTGAACAAAATGCAGCATTACCCATTTCAAATTCCATATGTCCTTAGAGAGTCACAATAAACTTTACCTGTGCTTTGACTTCTGTTTCTCATGTGTGTTCAGCTATCATCTAGTAGATGACACTGTGCTAAATTGCTGGCTGGCTCTCTGCACTGTGTGAATAAAAGGGAAGTGTAGCTGAAAGAAAACAGCCAAGACTCCATTTTGGACCATTCACATCACTTGTCTCCATACATTTATAACTACCCCTCTAAGATTCCATTCATACTGCATCTCATGATACAATATGTTCAGGACTTAAATTATTCACTCCTTCTCGGATACAACTCTGACGGGTTCTACTCCCACTAGTGCTACAATTTTATTGCTTCTCTGACCCACCTGTTATGTGCCTCCTGTGTTCTTATTCTTCCAGGTTACTATAGAGGCCATGCTGAGAGGAGCTAACTCACTCAGTCATGACTCTGTGCTGGTATGGATCCCTGCAGTTTAAACTGGATTACTAGCACAATAGTGAAAGATGGCAGGAGTGGTGCCCTTGCACAGTCTAGAAAGCATCATGATAACTGTAAGCCTGTAAACCTGACCTCAAGTCCTGGAAAAGTTATGAAAAACATGGGGGAAGGCATCACAGTTCAAAATGGAAATAGTGGATGCATGGCACTCACATCTCATGTTTGTTATTGGCTTGGCATTGACTATAGGCCTATCTGTCAGCTGCCCTGATTTTGGAGAATATTTCTGATTTTACCATATATTTTTACCCTATCCCTCTTAAGATTTTTGATTTTCCTGGTTAATCATTGAGGATTTCAATCAGTCAGTAATGCCAGTCATTAGAGTTTCATATTTCTTATTGTTCACGATTGCATGTTGAGTGCATAAATGTTGTTCTGTTATCTTCTTTGTTCATTCCATTATTTTTGTCTTTGTTCAGATTTCTTGTGCAAAGATGTTGAGAGGCATGACATTTGATACTGACTACTTACAAGATACCAGACTGATTCTCACTATTCACATCTAACTCCTCATAAGACAATAAGCAGTTAACTACCTGATGCACCTGTTATGGGGCTGTCATGCAAACCTTTGCTGAGATTAGTACCACAATAAAGTACGTGTGCTGGGTGCCCATGTTGTCTAATCAACTACTTGTCACCTCAGTCATAGGACATCTGTAGACCTAGCCACAGCCTGTTTTTTCCTGAGGTGTTGTTCCGTATAATTACCATGGGTAGCTGCTAAGGAAATCTACATTATTTACCCTTTCCTATTTTCTGCAAGGCTGTTGCTCCTAGGCTAGATGTGTTTAACTAGCCTATGACATATACCCTTTCACCGAAACTTTTTATCTGATGCAGTCTTGCCTTTTATTTTTTGTTATTCACTCAGATATATTATGAGCTAGCACCAAAGGACTTAAGACTATTTATTCCACAATATGTAGACTCTGAATAGTAGAACAAACCAAGCCCTTTTGTCACTTTTTAACTGTTCAGAGTTGAATAAAACAATAATTGAATTCGGTTCAGAATACATTTTGAATAAATTGCATTTATTTAAACTGTATTTCCTTTAATACTGCTACACACTGAAGTGTGCTAGCTTGCACTGCACTTGAATTGTTTTTAGTGCTGTTTTAGCTGTTTTCTGTAAAAAAAAAAATCTAAGCCTGTTTCCTACCTTTCCTGTAACTAGTGTAGTCTAGATACAGATTTGATGTATCCAGGACTGTATGTAAGCTTCTGAACCCCCCCCCCCCAAGCCTTTCTGTGTTGGAGGGAAGCCTTCTAGCTTATCAGTGGGAGTGGTAAGCACTGGGCAGCCTACCTACCACAAGAGGAGTGGTTTCTGGCCCAGAAATTGTAGTTTATTGGCCATTTGGGCAGTTTTTCCATCACTTTCAACTTCTGGTTTAAAAGCCCAGTTTTGCACTTGTTTCCCACCTTTCCTGTAACTAGTCTATTCCAGATACAGGTTTGCTGTATCCTGGACTGTTTGTAAGCTCCTGAGCCCCCCAAGCCTTTCTGTGTTTGAGGGAAGCCTGCTAGCTTATCAGTGGGAGTGGTAAGCACTAGGTAACCTATCTACCACATAAGGAGTGGTTTCTGGCCCAGAAATTGTAGTTATTGACCATTTGGGTAATTTTCCAGCTCTCTCAACTTTCTGATTTAAAAGCCCACATTTGCACTTGTTTCTTTCCTGTAACTAGTCTAGTCCAGATACAGATTCTTAGTTTTAGCACTTGAATTTGCTTATCCACGCTCAGCACTTGTTCAGAACTTATTGTAAGCACTAAATAAGCTACAATTTACTACAGCACTCAACCTTCCTCATTACCTAAAGGAAAACAGTTTTTGTACTTACTTTTCTCACTTGCTTAGAGAAAAACAGCTCTTGTACTCACTTTCCTCACTTATCTAGAGGAAAATAGTTTTTTTATTCAGGCATGTCCAAAGGTCAGCTCCCAGTGTTCTCTCCTGTCTATCTGATGAATCTGGGCATCTTGGGGCAATGTAACAATTGCCTTATGTACACAGACAGCCCTCTCCTCCTACCACCCAACACTACAACTTGTGAGAGATGCATTTATATAGCCAAACTGAAGGTAAAGCTCTATTCAACCAAGACTAAGCTTGACAGTCAAGAGGAGAAGGTAAACACTTGCACCATACCATACTCATCACATAGTCCCACTAAATCTACACCACTAAAATCCACACATAGAAACACAAAAACATTTGCAGAGGCTCTCAATAATAATCTGCTGAAGCAACAGAGACCTCCAAAGCAGAAATGCAAGCAACCTCCACCCCCCCAACACAACCCAAATGACGCATAGCCCACAGACTCAGTGTGCCACTCAACCACAGCCCATAAGGCAAAACAACGTACCCAAAACACTAGTCATAGGTGACTCTATAGTCAGGCACACTGATGTCCCACTCACCAGGCTAAACAAGGAGAAGGTTACTGTTAGCTGCCTGTCAGGTGCCAGGATCTGCCACATAACCCATGCACTCAGGTCACTGCAACAAGTACAAATATGACTCTGTCATTGTCCTTTTTGGTGTGAATGACCTGAGATGTACCTCCCTGGACTACATGAAAAGAGACATGGAAGAGTTCTTCGATCTTGTAGCCCAGGCAGGTATAACCCTAGCCATGAGTAGCATTTTGCCATCGCCCAGAATGATACTGCAGTACAAACACAAAATGATTGACTTCAACAATTGGCTAAGCTTCTGGTGTCATTCTAAGGGGATCCGGTATCTGTCTGCCTGGGATGACATGGTCAACAGACTATGATGCTTTGCCAGAGATGGCCTGCACCTGTCGCCCCTGGGATTCCAAATACTGGCTAAGGCTCTTGCCGCCCCTATAATGCCTTTTTTAGGCAAGGTTCAAATGACAAATTCACCACTGTAACAGGAACAAGCAAGCAAAAACTGAGAGTAATGCTACTCAATGCTAAAAGTCTAAATCTCAAAATGCACTCACTCGAGACATTCCTTAAAATGGAGAACATCGATATCTGTGCAGTGATTGAGACCTGGTTCAAGACTCCAGAGAGCACCCCTGCACTACCAGGCTATAACTTGTACCACACTTTCTGGCCATGTAACCTGGACTGGAACACCAAAGGCGGAGGTGTGTCCATATTCATTAAGGATATCCACACCTCCAGGCTAGTTGCTCAGCCTAATGCATCCAAGGTTATCCAAGTGCAACTAACTCTGTGCAAAACTGCAATCCAAATTGTAGCTTGCTACAGATCCCCCACCATGCTCCAGGATTCCCACTCCTCTTTTCTTGATATACTGGTAAATATTAGGGTTCAACCAAACACCCTAATAATGGGCGATTTCAACTACCCCACCATTAACTGGAAAAACTACTCATGTGCCAACTCCTTCACTCAACACTTTCTGGAATTCATAAATTCCAATGCCCTGGATCAACTTATCCACACCCCCACCAGGGGCAACAATATCCTAGACCTAGTCATTACCAACACGAGTGACCGGTGTTCACACCTGAAGTCAACTCCTCGTTGGTCTGATCCGACCATAAGCTAATCACCCTAGATATCCACATCCCACCCCAACCCCCCATTAAGGAAACCATGGTAAAAAATTTCTCCAAAGCCAACTTCATGCTTCTTAAGACAGAAGTGGCAAACTTCATGACACCCATGCAGATGGATAATACAGGTACGACTGCTGAATCCTACACAAATCCACTCTATAAGCACTTACACAAGTGAGTGGATCGTGCTATCCCAAACAAAACCAAGGTGCTATCCTCCAAAAAAAGGAAGTCAATCTAGTGGTCCCCTGCCATAAACAAACTATACAACAGAAAGAAGAAACTGTTGCAAAAGAGAGTAAAATCCCATGAGTGGAGGAGCTCCCTGGTCAGCCTCAGTAAGAAGCTGAGATCTCTTATAAGATCCTCCAAAGCTAGCTACGAAAACAAAATCACCACTGATTCTAAAGACAACCACAAAGCATTCTATAGCTATGTCAAGAATCACACTGCCAACACCCAGATCTGCTCTGATCTGCTCTGACTTACAGCACAACGGCAAGAAAATTACAGAACCAACTGATATTGCCAACATCCTGGCAGATAGGTTCAGTGCTAACTTTACCCCCTCTCACCCCCTAAAGGGCCCATATCTATACAGGAAGAATGCAGAGTCCCTGTAATCACAACTAAGCAGGTAAAAGCTGCACTCTCTAAAGCCAAAAACACAGCATCCATGGGACTGGACAACATCCCAAGCTGCATTTTACATGAACTTCAGAATGAAATGGCTCTCCACCTAAGCACCATGTTCAATCATAGCCTCACATCAGGCTTTATGCCCACTGAATGGCACACAGCAACAGTTATCCCACTCCACAAAGGGGGAGCCAACACTGATCCTGGGAATTATCACCCTATTAGCCTGACGAGCCTGGTCTGCAAGGCCATGGAACGTATATCATCATGGAACTCATAAACAAAGACATTGGTAACCTCCAAACTCTGGACCCCACCCAGTTCGGGTTTGTGAAAGGCAGATTATGCCTCCTGAACCTGATCGACTTCTTTGAGGCAGTCACCAAAGCCATAGACAAGGGTAAGGTGGTTCACACAGCCTATCTTGACCTCGCCAAGGCTTTTGACACCATCCCCCATTCTGGAAATATAGCTAAACTCACTAAACTAGGTATAAATCCCTACGTCACAAGATGGGTTGCCAACTGGCTCACTGACAGAACCCACACTGTAAAAGTTGCAGACTCCAAATCTTACTTCAAACCAGTGACAAGTGGAGTACCACAGGGTTCAGTCCTGGGACCTCTCCTGTTTGGTATCTATTTCTCTGAAGTACAGGCTAACACAGATGGCCTCTGGCTAATGAAGTTCACAGATGACTGCAAACTAAGAGCCATAGTCAAGTCCCCAAATGATGTGGACATACTACAGAAGGGCCTCACTGAGACAAATGCCTGGTGTCAGAGCCATGTCCTCAAGCTCAATGCCAAAAGGTGCATTGTCATCCCCTTTGGTAAAAACTCTGTACCCATGAACTACCACGTAGGCAGCAGTCTACTTAACACCGAATGTGTGATAAGAGACCTTGGGACCCAGGTGAACAGTAGTCTCTCCTTTGATAATCACATCGCCACAGTAGTCAGGAAGTCCTTCTATGTCGCACATTTCATCACAAAAGGGCTCTCATCCAGGAAAAAAGAGGTCATTTTTCCCTGCTACCGACACTCATTAGACCCATTATAAAGTACAATGGCCCTTTTGGAATATACCTCACAAGACATCTGCAGCAGCTGGAAAGGCTACATAAAGAGGATTACTGGCTTCAAACAGATGCCTTACACTGACTGTCTCAAAAAACTCCAGCTTTGCTCCACAGAATATCACCTACTCTGAGGTGATCTCTGCCTAACATATAAAGCTATGTCAAACCCAGAGCTGTTGGACATGCTACACCTAAAGAAATCCCAATCCCTCCAAGCTACATGCTCTAGGGACCTTAACCTTGTCCCCACAATAAACAGGACATGCTGGAGGGATAGATTCCTGTCCCAGAGACTTCCCATACTCTGGAACAAGCTAGCCATCTATGTCAAGCAAAGTTTCTCATTAGTACTCTTCAAGAAAAATCTTGATGAGTGGATGGGAAATAGGAAATTTACCCCGGGATCACTTCTGTGGCTCTGCTTGAGAGTGGCACAGGAAAATAACTTTCTTGGGTGATGTAAGCCAGAGAACCTTGTTGGCTAGGCTTACTTAGGCCTTTGGGCCGATAGACTAGTACCTACCTATGAACCTATAAATCTAACCTTGTGGTGCACATACAGTCTAGGCATCTTCACATTTTCTTTGTCTTTGCCTTCACAAAATAGTCGGGAAGCAGTGTTCATTTCAGACCATATCATGCAAAAACATGACTGATATGGTAAGACAGGTGTGACATAAAAGAGAAATATAAAGTATTAAACATCAGAGGTGAAGTGCGCTTCACAAATCTCAGCAATAAAATGGGTGATTTAGAAGTTTTCCTTTGATAGAAGTATGTTGATGCACATACAGAACATTAATTATGTTATGCAACATATATATATATATATATATATATATATATATATATATATATATATATATATATATACAGATAGATAATATCATATACAGATTTATATACAACTAAGACATGGGACTTGATACTACAAGGTACAGCAACATGCAGAAAAGGGACACGCCATCACCCCTTAAAAGACTCTGAATATCTAAAGAAGCAAGTTGAATATGAAACTGAGATGTTTGCAGATTTCCCAAAAAAATAAAAATCTGTGAAGTCTTGATTAGATTTATATAAAAAATGTGTGAACAGCAAGCACTGAAAAGAAAAAAAGCTTCCCTACATCTTGTTGATTGCAGACTGGATGAGGTTCTGTCTGAGAGAGTCAGCTTCCCAGTGCTGAACTCTCCCATTGCTGAATCCATAAGAATCACTGGAAGGGTGCACCTCAGATGATTTATTTGTTTCACACATTTGTCTTTTCTTCATAATGTTGCAGCCATGGAGTTGCAATAATATAAGTTTGGAGGGTGTGGGAGGCTGACCCCCATAGGATGTTACACAGGATTTGCCCCCTTGCAAAAAACACTTGCTTTTAAATTTTTCTTCAGGTTGATTTCCTGACCAGTTGTGCTTGTAGTATTGATTAGTTGTCAGTGGAAGCTAAGAAAACACACACACACACACACACACACACACACACACACACACACACACACACACACACACACACACACACACACACACACACACACACACACACACACACACACACGATAATGGTGCACATCTGTCCATGAAAAAAAAATCATATATCTGTTATTTGGCCTGGGTCACATAACACACCTGTACCCCACACATAAAAATTAAACAAAAAAAATATTGACACCATTAAGCACTTGTGTGGAGAGTACAACATGCAGCATAGGCCTCCACTAAAAAAGGGGACAAGAAAGAAGAAATGGAGTTGGAAGTGCAAACCGAGTTTCACATGACAGGGAAATGGAATGGGGCAAACAGAAGTGTTATGCATAGGTTAGGGGAGTTATTTATTTTTGAGGGGTAAAGTTTCTTTTTCATATATGTAGAATAAATGGAGAGGAGTGGTAAAATAACATATATAAAAACTGAGAAACACACATAGGTAAGGCAGTGTTTAGCACGCAGATACAACAAGCAAGACAAATTGGTACAGTAGTGTTGCAATTGGTGGGCAAATAAGAAAGATCGATGTACAAACAAAGAATTTACAAAGAGGGGAAGAGCAGGTGAAAGCAAACTAGGGACTAGAAGGAACACATGAAGAAGGGATGTTTGTATTGACTTTGCATGCAAAATTTAGACTTGCAAAAGTCAAAGGGGCATGCACTCAATAGAGTTTACATGTGCCTATATAGCCACAACAAGATTTATAAAGAGCAGTGTAAAGATGCATAAAAAGCCATTGTGCATATATGCAGTGGGACACAGACAAGCTGCATGTGTACAAAATAACCACCATGCCCATAGCATATGGCTATGTGAAACATTAGTGACAATTATAATTTTACCGTCACATGTGTATATCACCCTTGGCAGTTATATCATAAACATATGCATCATCAGTACAAATACAGACCCACTTGTGACCATACAGAGGCAGCTGCATTACTTCAGTAAGATGTACAGAGGCATATCTATTCTAGGCAGTGCAACTCAGTCACATGGGACAATGGGTGACACATGCCTGCAATGCCTCCATTACTTTCAGCATTTCTTATGTTAACTCCTGGTAATTAGGAATCTCTACCCTGCCACCATTGCAACATACCATCAGCACTACAGCGTCCATTGGCAACATTACCCTGTGGACTGCCATACCTTGGTGCTGGCTATATCTTTGATAATTTATTGGTACAGAGTGTCACTGCCTTCCTCTTCTTCCTTGAATATCCCAGTCTCATGCAAGACATCTGTAAGGCATAAAAACACATGAAGTGGATACGAGGCCTCTGAAGCTTGATATAAAATTTATAGAGCCTCAAGTGATATTAAACACTGAGGAACACATGACGAATGAGTATCATCAGTCAGACTATTGTGTTTGAAAACTACTCTATCCCCATATTACATCCTGAAATAAAGAAAAGCAGGTATGCCTGACAATCTCTGATCATTTAATTGGTACCTGTACAGTTAATACCAGCTAAATGAATGGACTTCATTTATTTCTGAAGGTGATTTTGTTGTGTCATATGTCATGTGAAAGGGACCCTCCAACATTGCATCTTTAATATAACCAGGTCCAGGGCATCAAAGCCTGGAGGTGGTGTCCTGTCTGTTGTGAATAATCTCCAGTCAGCTTCATTACTACTTGACAGTCATCAGCAGTAATTGACTAAGAGATAGCACAAATTGCAGATTGCAAGTACATAGTTTTATTAATTAGCAATCAGCTTCCATTTTTTGTTTTGCAATGTACTGTGCACACCCAAACATGGAATAATTTATCGTGATACACTCCCCTGGGTCAATGATCTCACTGCTTTTATACTTTTATGCAGCACCCCATCGCACTGTCAGATATCCTACTACTACTGGAACTTTTATCATGCCAAGTTTCCACAGGGCCAGAAAACTCACTATTGACACTGGGTTGACCAGCCATATAGTGCATGTGATTTCAGTGCCTGCACTAGGTGATGCCTAAGTCAAAGAACTCACTTGTGATGACAAGCTACTTGATCACCCAGTGCTAGTAATGTCACCAGGGATACTGGGTGATGTCTAAACCCTAAGTGTCATTAAACCCAGTAGTTATTAGGGGCAACGTCATCACCCAGTACCATTAATGCTATCAGTGATACCAAGTGATGTAAATTCCACAGTGTCTTTCACTAGTTATAATGGGATGTCAGTCACCTAGTGTCAGTGATGCCCAAATGCATAGAGCCATCAGTCTCACTAATTATAATGGGATCCTCAGTTAGTCAGCGCCAGTGATGTTACTACTGACAGTGGCTAATGCCATCTTCGCATCGTCACTGATCCCACTGATCTCACCAGTAACACAGTTTTACTTAACCTGCCAGTACCAGTGTTCTCCACCAATGACACTGATGGTTGACAAATTCTCTGATGTCAGTAGCCAGGTTAGTAAGACTGGCAGATTATGAGTTCCTCAGTGCCAGCCATCTCAAAAGTGACACTGGGGTACCAAATCCTCTGTGTCATTGATCCACTGATAACCCTTTGTGGTCCCTAGCCCTCAGTGTCAGCAGTCCTAATAATGACTTTGTGTACTGCTTAGTTTCTTAGGATTACATATCTCATTCATTGCACTAATTATTTCCAGTATCCCAGATTTAATGATCTTGAATGGTACTCATTCTCCCAATGCAAGTGAGATCACTGGTGACCCAACTTCCAGTGTAAGTGATCCCATTAATGATCCTGTATGGAATTCAGTCTTCTAGTGCAAGTGATCCCAGGAACATCACTATGTGGTGCCAAGTTCCACTGTATTAGTGATTGGAGTCATGACACTTGCACTGCTCAGTATCTCAGTGCCTGTAATATGTCTAGTATTAGTGGCCAGTCTCCACTGTCAGTGATCCCACAAGTGATCCTATATGGTCGCCAGTCCTCCAGTACCACTGCTCTCTCTCCAATCAGACTGGGGTGGTAAGTCTCTACTGTTAGTTTTCCATTATTGACCTTGTATTATTCCTTGTCACTGAGTCTAAGTGAGCCTACTAGTGACACTGGGACATTCCCAGTTCATCAGAGTCAGTGATCTGACTAGTGACACTGGAACATTCTCAGTCCATCAGTGCCAGTGAACTGACTAGTGACACTGGAGCATTCCAAGTACATCAGTGCCAATGATCTGACTCGTGACAGTGGCACTTTCCCAGCCCATCAGTGCCAATGATCCGACTAGTGATACTGGGACATTCTGAACCTATCAGGGTCAGTGATCTGACTAGCGAGACTGGAACATTCCCACCAAGTCTGTCAGTGCCAGTGGTCTGACTAATGATGCTGGGACATTCCCAGTCCATTATGGCCCATGATCTGACTAGTGACACTGGGGCATTCTCAGCCCATCATGGCCCGTGATCTGACTAGTGATGCTAGGACATTCCCACTTCATCAGTGCCAGTGATCTGACTAGTGACACTGGGACATTCTCAGTCCATCATGGCCCGTGATCTGACTAGTGACACTGGGACATTCCCAGTCCATCATGGCCTGTGATCTGACTAGTGACACTGGGACATTCTCAGTCCATCATGGCCTGTGATCTGACTAGTGACACTGGGGCATTCTCAGGCCATCATGGCCCGTGATCTGACTAGTGACACTGGGACATTCCCTGTCTATCAATGCCTGTGATCTGACTAGTGATGCTAGAACATTCCCAGTACATCAGTACTGATGATCTGAGTAGTGACACTGGGACATTCCCAGTCCATCAGTGCTGGTGATCTGGCTAGTGACACTAGGAGATGGCTAGTCTCCCAATGTTAGTGATCTTACTAGTGATTCTGTGTGGTGTCTGCTACTAGTATCACTGGGGCTGCCCAACCTATAATTAACATTTGGAAGTTCCCAATCCTCAAACTCCGGAGATGCAAACTGATATGTTAAGAAAAGAGTCATGTAAATGCAAGATGAAGGGCAACACTGATATTTGAAAACAGTTGTAAAATAAGAGAAAAATGAAAAGTATGATATATCTCTTTTGAAGGTAAGGTTTTCCTAGGCACTGTATAAAAATTTGTATTCAGGGATATCTCAATAGTGTGATTCCTAATGGGTTGTGGAAGTGCTGCTAGTCTGTATACATATATTATTATTATTATTATCATTAATAAACAGAAATTTGCTGTGTAAGAAATTATCTGAAAGAATTAAACTGGCTTGAATTTCCCCATCATTTTGACTTCCTACAACTATCCCTTACACACAAAGTGATATATAAACTAGATAGCTGCCCCATGAAATCTATCTTACATTACTATACTCCATCTAGAACTCTCTGCTCTAAAAATACAAAAAAAAAAACTGTTAACTGTGTACAAACCTAACAAAAGATTCGGACACAGTCTTTACTCCTATACCATTGCTAAACTTTGGAATAGCTTACCCACACATGTTAATGCCATAGAATCACTTAAGGCTTTCAAGATCACATAAAAACTACCTTCTTAGCTCTCATATCCGTCCTTGTTCCTTACCAAAAACATAACTACCATTAACTCCTTTATCCTCTGATTTATACTTCATCCACCTCTTCCTTACTCTTAACACCTTCTACCTCACTTTCTCCTCACCTCTTCCACTTAGCTTCTTTCATCTCCATTCTATCTATTAATTTGCTCTATCTTCCAATTGCCAGAATAGCATTTTTTGATCAAATCTTACATGAATTTTAAGTAACCCTTCAATATTTTATTCAACACCACTCATTTCAATGTCCTTGTTAATTTCCTTTCCTTACAGCACAACTCGATTTTTCCCTTCTTTTAAGTACTGTTCTTATTATTTTTACTGAAAATCCTTACCTAAATGTAGCTAATGCTCCTTTCCTTTTCTCGGCCACCAGATGCTCTATTTTCTAAACTCTTCAACTGAGAATAATAACAAGAACTATTATTATCATAGACAACTTATTGTACTACTGTATGTTTTACCATTTTATTGAACTAACTATTTAATTTCTTACTTGTATAAATGCTGCATAAATGTTATTTCAATTCAATTATATAAATGTGTAAATGTTTTTATACTGATGGAGCTTTTCTCCCCGCGCCTCCAATGAAAATGGATTCCTGACCCAGTCGGACTTTCCCGGTCACCATACAGACCTCTTTCGTGCTATAGTGAAATGTGAAAATCTTCTTCATAGGTTCATAGGTGTGTACTAGGCTAATGGCCCTGGGCCCTTTACAAGCCTAGCCCATAGGATTACCCTGGCAACATACCATGTGACCTTAGTTCCCAGTGACTTTGTCAAATAAAGCTACTGGGGTGATCCCTGGGGTGAATTTTCTTTTTCCCATCCACTCATCAAGATTTCTCTTGAAGAGGGCCAGTGAGGTGCTCTGCTTGACATGTATTTATTTATTTATTTATTTATTTATTTATTTATATTTGTTGACCTGGTGTGTCCGACTGGACGTAGGTCCATTTTCAGTGAAGGCCCGGGGAGAAAAGCTCCACAGTTAAAATAAACATTTATTAATGTATAAAATAAACATAAAATAATGTATGGGAAGTTTATTCCATAGCATGGGCAGTCTCTGGGTTATGAACCTGTCCCTCCAGCATGTTCTGTTGATTGTGGTAATGAGGTTGAGATCTCTGGAGTGTGTGGTGCGGAGGGATTGGGATTTCTTTAGATGTAGCATTTCTAACAGAGCTGGGTCAGACATCGCTTTGTAAGTCAAGCAGAGATCGCCTCTAAGTAGGCGATATGAGACAGAGAATAGTTGGAGTTTTTTAGTCTGTCCATATAGGACAAATGTTTAAGGCCTAGGATCCTCTTTGTGAGGTACTTTTGCAGCCTTTCCAGTTGTTGCAGGTGTTTAGTGAGGTGCATGCCAAATGGAGCATTGTACTCAATGACTGGCCTAATGAGGGAAAAGTAGAGGGAGACAATGACGTCTTTCTTTCTGGATGCAAAACTCTTAGTAATGAGATGTGCCACACAGAAGGACTTTCTGACCACAGTGGCAATGCGGTGGTCAAATGAGAGGTTGCTGTCAGCCTGTGTTCCCAGATCTCTTATAATGCCTTCTGTCTTCAGTGGACTATCATCGATGTGGTAATTAATGAGAACTGGGGTTTTCCCATAGGCGATGATGACACATTTTTTGGCATTGAGCTTCCGGCCATGGTTCTGACACCAGTTGTTGGTCTCAGTGAGGCCTTTCTGTAGGATGTCAACATCACTTGTAATTCATTATGGAGTTTTGAAACATTCTACTGACTCAAAGAAAATCTTTTATATATTCATTTATTTATTTATTTATTGACATTTGTTTACTGGAAAAGTCCTACTGGGCACAGATGACATTTTTAGTGGGGGCCTAGGGATTAAAGCTCCAAGATAAATTTCATTGAGGCATTACATCATACTCTATTGATACAAAAAAATTGACATGCAGGTTATTACACTGAGTCATTTTCGTATTAATATTACATTTAGAAATTTGCATACCAGTTACAGGATGTGTAAGATGTGTTACAATTACTTTGGGGAAATACTTGAGTTAGTAGAGAAGGACAAAGAAATGCAAGTGACAGATTATTTAAAAAGTAGTGTATTACAGGAGGAGGAAATTCTGACTGCAGGTGAGGCTAAAGCACTGTAGCATGATATGTGGTGAGCAGTTTGTTTTTCTTAAAGGGGTATATCTGTAACGGGAATTAGAATTAAGGTATTATGTGAGACAGGGTAGTGGTATGGAGCAGGAACATGGTCATGAGGTGAAGGGGAAATCTTTTAGTAATGGTTTGAAATGATGAATGTAAGGAATAGACCTGACTGAAATAGGAATTGTTTTCCAAGTTCTAGCCATGCAGTTGGAATATAGGGTGACTCCTACAGCTTTTTGAGGTTTGTAAATGGCTTATGTTGCTTATCATTTGGTTGAAGAAGTTACCTAAAGCATAAATAAATTGCAATGTTTCAATTTAGTTTCAACCCAGTCTATTAGTAACACATGCTTAAAAGGTAGGTGCTATATGAAAGTTTTGCAGATGTAGTTGTCAGCTTTGAAAACTTGCCAGTGAGAACTATGCTACTAAGGTTAGTCAGACTATGAACATGCAAGTATTTCATAAAGACTAATGTCAAATATTCATGGTATCCAAGAGCAACATGCATAAACTTTAACTAATCATATGATTCCAGAATGTTGCTGCAAAGCAGACCTATTAAAATAGTTTAGGACATACATTATGTTAATCAACTTCAGGCAAAAGATGGTTTGCCTTTCTGTGTCTGTGTATTATGTCTGAAGCACTACGTTGTACAGAAGTAAAATAAAGTATATTAAAATGATTTTAAAAAGGTGTTTGGACTTGTAATGCTTTTGGACTAGAGCTCATAAATTTTGATTTCCTTCATGAATGAAGTGAGATGTGACACTGACTGCTTATTCATAAAGATAGGTTGCAGTACCTACACACTTTATGATTGACACTAGTGAATGATTGGAGTTATAGCACTGAATTCATAAAGCCTGGTTATCGTCTGTGCTTTTTGAAGTAATAACACTGGTGACCCTACGCGGTGCCCAGTCCCCAGTGCCAGTAATACTATTAGAGATTCTGAGTGGTCACCAGATTGCTAATGCAACTGATCCCATTGCTGTCACTGTGTAGTGTCCAATTCCACAGTATTACTTATCAAACTTGTGCTCAGTCTTTCAGTGGTAGTAATCCCCTACTGATCTGTAGGGTGCTCATTCTCCTTGTGCAAATGATACCACTAGTACCAATTGGGTGCCCAGTCTCCCAGTGCCACTCACTACTGACCTTATCAGTGATCAGCTTCCAGTGTCAGTGATGCTATTAGTGATCCTATATGACTCTCACTCTCCATGTGCCAGAGTGGATGAAGTATTAGTGTTAATTGTGCACATCTATACCTTTTTTCATTCACTAATTTAGTGTAACATAAGAATGTAAAAAGAAGGAACAATCTGACCTCTGTTCTGTCCGGACTCTGCTTTACTCATGAAAAATAATAATGGATAAGAATGCATTTTTGACCATGTAGAAACTTATTATGGATAAAAATCACTCTGAAAGAATTAGTTTAAAAGTATTAGGTGAGGGGAATAGCCCTATTGTAGTGTTGCTTTGTGCTAGCTTTGGTATCTTTGGGATATGCTAGAGTTTTCCTGGAATATGGAGTTCCAACACTACTGAAAAATAGAACTGGTGTAGTAATTTCATTTATATGTAAATTAGTCTATTCACCTCGAGTGTAGTCTCAGACTAAAAGCTGCAGATAACTGTTTCAGCTGTTAATATAAAAAAAGACTGTTTACCAGCAAAGTTGTTGTATAGTTAAAACCATACTGAAAGTAACATTTTCTTTTAAAAGTCTGTATAACAAAGAAAAAACTAATTAACATAATTGATTTTAGTAATTCTGCCCGAAGGAAGAAAACTTTTTTAAGAACATTAAATTATTATTTATTATTTTTACCATTTTACAGTCGTTTACATTTGCTGGTTTGTAGACCCTTTTCAGCCATGACCTGGAAATAAAGGCAAAAATAAACAGTTAAACACAAGCATTCAGAGGTAATAAAAGGCAACATTTGAAAAAATTCTTAGTAAAAAAAAAGGTTATTCAATACAGAATACAACTGTGCATAAAGAAATGCATTTCGGAAATGTAGATTATGCGGTACAAGTACTTTTGCGACTACTGGTTCAATGAACTGATAAAATTACAAAAAAACCCCACTACAAAGTAACTTTTGCAGGGGAGCAAGCCCCCCCCTGCACCCCCCATGTGGGGGGTTGTGCCCCCCACCCCCCTGCTACTTTAAATTAAATGGAAATAGGTATATTACCTTATCCTCACTGTAGCGTGATGTAGTGCTGCAGTGCTTTTTTTGTAATATTACCAGTTCGTTGAACCAGTAGTCACAAAAGTGCACTTTTGTTTAACTGCACTTTCAAGTAAATGGGTTCGTACTTTTTCTTTTCAAAAGGATGAGCTTTCAATAAGAAAAAGCACACCGATATATATATATATATATCTATATATATATATATATATATATATATCTATATATATATATATATATATAAGTCATTAAAGATAAAAAATCCTACTGCATCAAACTCCAAATAAATCATGCAAAAAACTCCAGACAGTTCTGGAGCTCTATTAATTCCCTCCTCAAGCCTGGTACAAAAAAACAACCCATGTCCTGATACTAGTAAATCTGAACAAGAAATCTCCAAACTATTCAACACCTTCTTCACCTCTTCTATTGCTGATCGAATCAAGACCTTCCCAAACAATAACCCTTCACCCCCCTCTGCTCAAACTTCCTCCTCCTCTCCTACACCCTCTACTTTTGAACTTCAACCTGTATCCACCTACCTCATAAAAAAGCTTCTCTCCAAACTTAAAACCTTGCACCAATGCCCCCGACAACATTCCTTCCTCCTTCTTAAAAATTGCCTCTGTCGGTATTGCTCTCCCTATCAGCCTCCTGATAAATAGATCACTACTTGAGTCCTATGTACCCATACTATGGCGTTCTGCATTTATTCTACCACTCCACAAGGGTGGTAAAAACTGCAATATTTCCAATTTCCACCCTATAGCCATCCTCTCACCAATCTCTAAACTTCTTGAAAAATGCATACACCTGCAGCTCATGCCATTCCTTACTGAACACCAGCTACTCTCACCTACCCAACACGGATTCTGCCCTGGACACAGTACCAACACAGCCCTTCTATCTTTCTTACATTCTATCAATCTAGCTTGAGACTCTGGTAACAGTTTCAGCTGTTCTGCTTACTTATCTAAAGCTTTTGATACCATCTCCCACATCCATCTATTAAATCATCTATCGAATCTTTACATCTCCCAAAAAACTCTTTCCTGATTCTCCAGCTATCTTTCTGACAGGTCCCAAGCTGTCAAATGGGGCTAGGCCTCCTCCATTTTCCTCTCCACCCCTACAGGAGTACCTCAAGGTTCCATACTAGGCCCTTTGCTATTTATCTTTATTAACGATTTCTACAAAGCCATACCCAATACCAAAATTTCCAATATGCAGATGATTCCATTTTGATCTGCTACGCCTCTAACCTATCTGATCTTCAGTCTCTAACTCAAACTGCCTTCTCAGCTATTGAAAACTGGATGCACCAAAATCACCTCTCACTAAATGCTAACAAAACTAAGATTCTTCTATTCACTCCCTCAAAATCCACTCCCATTGATAAAAGCTCACTTCAGATTATCAGCCTTAACAATTCCATTATCGAAGTCATTCCCTCTGCCAAATTCCTGGGGGTCACCATCGACGAACACTTAAAATTCAATACTCACATCCATCTTAACATCAAGAAGACCCACATAAAACTCGGCCTACTCTACAGAAACAACCACTTCCTCACTCCCTTCACCAGACTTTGGCCACTACCTATCGCCTCCCCTCTCTTTTGTATGGCGTGCATCTGCTTACCAATCTATCTTCCACACTCACCTTCAAACTGGAAGTGTGCTACAACAAAAACTCCAGATTCGCTACCAAGGCAAAATCCTCCTTTCATCACTGCACCTCCCTACACTCTTTAAATTAGCTTGAACTCCCTAATCAACTTGACTTCCTCCAAATCATCACAGCCCACAAATTATTATTCCAACCTACCAGCTGCCCTGCATTATCTAATATCCTACAACCATATACCCCCATTAAACCGCTTAGATCTACTCACCAAAACCTTATAATAATCCAAAATCCCAAGCACCCAGTTGGTCAGCTTCTACTCTCCTTTTCCCTGGCCAAAAAATGGAATGCCCTGCCCTCTACTTTGAGAACCTGTGACAATCCACACACCTTCAAAACACAACTTCATTCTTACCTGTTTCTTCACAGGAAATGTAACTGCACTCTTCACCTCATACCTCCCAATCTCTGCTCCTCCTTCTCTCCTGGCTAAGATTCATACCTTCCTAATTTCTCTCATATACTTAGATTATAAATGTAAGTAAACAGTAACATCCAGCCATTATGCTGTATGCCTGTCTTTCTCTTGAAAAATGTTTAATAGTTTTGCTGTCTTTACTGAATGATACCTGTTTTGACTGTAATACTACCTGTTGATTTACCTGTTGATTGTTATACTACCTGTTGATTGCAATGCAAATATTTTTCTTGTAATTCTCTATGTAATGTAACTTTGTATTGTGGAGCTTTTCTCCCCGGGCCTCCACTGAAAATGGGATCTCGAGCCCAGTGGACCTCCCCGGTCACCAAACTGGGATAAATAAATAAATACTATATATATATATATATATATATATATATATATATATATATATATAAATATATAATATATACAACATATACAATATGTACAACAGGAACTATAACTAATAAATTGGGATTAATAGGTTACCTAAGGGTACTAGTACGGGTATGTTATAATTAAGGATGGCTACATTGTTAAATATTGTTCCTACATGATGCTGTGATAAAGAAACTGTTCATTTTAACAGTACATGGAAAGTGGGTAGGTTCACTCATGGTCCTGCTACTGTTTAAACGTTTCTTTATTGAAATCTGTATAAAATGCTTGGGTTTTGGATTGAGTTACTCATGACTTTGCCTCTGTACACTATTCTTAATAGAATATACGTATCGTGAAATGTTTAGCTTTTGACTTTTGCTAACATTTAAGTACAGGTTACTTTAACATGATTAACTAGATGGAGAGATGTTACAGTGATATTTTCAAGTCCTTTAATGATGCAGCTGTTTAATACAACTAAAAGGAGCAGTGTGGCCATGAAAGCTGTATACTGGCAGTGTCACATGATGCAGGCCACTTGTGTGCACGCTCACCAGTTTATACTACTAGCTGCTGGATATCCCCTACATTGCTGTTGCAACAAACAAAGCAACTGTTAACTCACTTATTTGCATTGTGCATGTTGTATTCAGACTTTTCTTGCATAATAATTAATTCTATAAAGATTTTGCAATTTATTTATTTATGTATTATTTATTTATTTATCGTCATTTGTTAACTGGATAGGTAGGGTGATCACCAGACATTTTTCAGCCTCAGCCTAGGCCCATAAGGGCAACAGTTTAGTATATCAAATATTCAGAGATATCACACTAGTTAGATAAAGAAACCATTTATAATGCAGATAGAAAAATAAAGTAAAATGCAGATTTACAACAAATACTTTGAGTAGAAAAATATTTAACAATGCAGATAGAGAAAGACAACTGCAGATTTGCAAACAGATTTGCAAACAATATTTTGGATGTATAAATGCAAATAATGTATCAGTGCCATCTTCATTCAATACTGGGTTTACAGTATGTAATTCTAAATCCTTTGAGCTTTACAGTTACTTGGAGTTTGAGATTTAAAGGGTGGCAGACATAAATGTTACTACTAACACTGATAGGATACTTGCTTTTAGATAGTGGGTGAAATGTGCATTGATATCCTATTGGAGGACTAATGTTCTTTAACAGGGTATTAATGAAAAGATATCACTTGGTTAAAAACAAGCCTGCTGCTTCAAAGCAACATATCAGGTTGCTATAAAGCAGACTTAAAAAAGTAAACTGACACCATTTTTACACTCAAAAAATGTGACTTTGCTGTTTAAGGAATGTAAAAAAAATAAACAAAAAAGAAACATGTATGTGTGTATGCACGTGCACACATGTGAGTGAATGACAGAAAGAAAGTGAGAGAGAGAAACAGACTGAGGGAGAGACTGTTTGTATACCTGTCAACTTTATTTTATGTACCTATTTTATGTATCCTTTGTTGACGAATTTAGTCCCAATAGGCTAGTAG
Source organism: Protopterus annectens (assembly GCF_019279795.1). Lineage (NCBI taxonomy): Eukaryota > Metazoa > Chordata > Ceratodontiformes > Protopteridae > Protopterus > Protopterus annectens. The sequence goes on along the minus strand of NC_056746.1, from coordinate 1,178,786,518 downwards.
CCTCTTTTCAGGGGAGACCCAAGGTGGTATCTCGACTACTAACAGAAATTTGGCCAGGACAACTCTGGGAAATTTGACCAGGACACCAGGGAACTTCCTCTACTCTTTTTGATAAGTGCTGTGGAATTTTTTTACATTCACTTTAGCTACCAATATTTCAAGAAGGTGGGACCACAGTTTAACTTCTCATCTAAAGGACTCTTTGCCTAAATGTCATGGATAAAGCCAACAGTAAGAGGGAAAAAGATTAGGCACAATTTTTGAATTTAACCCTAATTCACTTAAGTAAACAGAGCAAGAGGTTTTACATCAACATGCATTTCTTGAACACTAAGAAGTATGAAACTCTAATTTTTGGCTTCATTGACAATAATCCTTAATGATTTTCTGGAAAATTTAACATTTTTTTGAGGGACAGAACAAATTAGAGAAAGTTGTGAGGCATGGAGGGTCATAGTGCCTTGCACTGTAGGAATTTGTTTATTCATTTGATCATAATGAGACATCTGAACTGTACTCAGTCAAGAAAGCTGTAATTGCTGGGCACATTTTGCCTGTGTGTGTGTGTGTGTGTGTGTGTGTGTGTGTGTGTGTGTGTGTGTGTGTGTGTGTGTGTGTGTGTGTGTGTGAACATTAAATACTTCTATAACTTATATTTTGAATGTAAAATACTTCCTCTATCAGCAATTACATCTGCTACATTAAGTTTGAAACGTTAGGTAGATGAACTATTTTTTTCATTAAAAATATAAAGAAAATGCATATACCAATTAAAAAATGAATTCAAAACAATTTAACAAGCAGTCTATTATGTATGCTCGATCATGCCCTCCAGGGTGGGCATTATCAAAGAAATAACAGATCTTCCGGGGGTAGTAAGGCCCTTTGCCTGTGGCATCAGGCCTCACAACCCCATGGATGGTACTTTTTTTTCCTGATAATGCCCACACTTGTGGGCATTTTTGCTTTCTTAAGTGTTAAGTAAATAAGCTATAATGGCTATACATTTACACTGTTACTAGTTTTGATTGGATAATGGCTTTACACATCAGTGATTAAATGTAGTGTTGAGTTAAATTTTTGCACAGATAAAGCATTTCAAATGAGTTGAAATCATGCTCAAATGTATAGTAACTGTACAATTTCTTGTGTACCATGAACTAAGAATAATAGTAAATCTGCATCTAAATTAAGGGCAAGCAATTTTGTGATACAGGTTTATTCCTTAGGGAGAGGCATCTGTAATCCTAAAAGACCATAGGTTATATTTCAAGCCATTGTAACATCAAAATAAATTGTGTGCATTTGTGTCATAGATTTAAGTATGGAAACAAAACTTAACTTAACTGAAATGTCAGCTAGCTTTAGTAATACAACTTAATATTTTTGTTTTGCTTTTCTTAAAGAGTTGTCTGATTTCTCTTCTCAAAGCAAATTCAGCTATTGTTACCATTGCTTGCTGAAAGTATAACTCAGATCAAAGCATGTGATTTAAAATGGGTAAGCTTTGTATATGTCAGAATTGTCACCAGTCCCTTTAAGCCAGTCGCTGAAGAGTAATCTCTCGCTCTCTCTCTCTTTCTCTCTCTCTAACACCAAAAGAGTTGAAAAGTAGTATTGAGCAAAAAAAAAAAAAATAAAAATACAGACATTGATTAAAAAAGGGAATAAACGTTTAGTGCTATAGAAGAATAGCTTCTACGTATTCAGATTGATGGTTCTATTCAAACACTAGTTCAGTAACCAAAGATATTATCAGATGGTCAAATAGTTTAGTTATCCTCATGAGTTTCGAGCAACCCAATTCTAGGCAGGGTCTTAAGTGGTTAAATTGTTTAAAACAGCAGTCCTATTTTTATAATATGTTTGGTTACATTCTTCATTTACAAAGCTCATAACTATTTTAAAACAAAATGTAAAATTAAGACATGGGCATTACCAGTTCTTAAATTATATATATTTCAATTAATGACTACTTCGGCCTGCATAACCTGTTCATTTTCCCTTAAGTTTTGGTAAACTGCAGTTATAAACTGTTTAATATTTTATAATAACTGAATTATTTCATTCTCATGCTTGTATTTTCCTACTGGTTTTCAAACTACTAACCCATTTTAACAGGTTAATCCATATCTTTATCTGTATAGATTCCGTTGAGTAAAACCCTCTGCCCTTTTTGTATAAGTAATTGTTTACCCATTGTATCAATGTGATGCATTCCTTGGTTGATTTGTTAACCAGTGCTTTGTGCAGTACTGACAAATGCCTTGCTGAAATATAAGTGATTACAGTACTCCTCTAGTTTACCATTTAGGTTACTAAATCAAACATCTCCTGTGCATTGACCTGATGAAGTTATGATGTATTGACATCAGTGCCCCACTGGCCTATGAATGTGCAAAGGTTTTGTATGTCGTCAGTGATTCAATGAATTTTACTTGTGGCAGAAGTTAAAGTTCATGTCACTAGCTTTCGGCCTATGTCTCACTTGCAGTGCACAGATTATAGCAATTAGATTATTTAGTAGGCATAGTTAGAGAGTTTATACAGGTAGCTCATTTTTAAGGTTAACTTTCTGCTTGTGTGTTTCTCCATTTTTCATTTTTCTCTTTTGTTCATTATGGAGCAAACTTCTAGTTTTAAAAAATGCTCCCATTGTGGACATAAAATCCCCTCCAGGACCCCCCAAGATTTATGCATGCTCTGTTTAGGAGTGGTACACCATAACTCTAACTGTGATATCTGTGCTGCCTTTAGATTGAGAACCATGTCAGATAAGTGTAACAAGCTTATTTTCAAAGGCCTTCTCCTAGCAGATTTGGATCCTCCCAAGTCCAAGAAACCTATGAAGAAACTTTTAAGCAGAAGGAGATGGAGCCAAAGAAATGGCAGGTGGAAGCTTTGGTTCTAGTTTTGATGCCAAAGACACCTAGTCAGAACTCCAATGTATACTCTGCTTCAAGATCAGGAGCCCTTATTAATCACTACTCAGGATTCTTGGAAGAGGGTAGAAAAGCTGGTCTCCAGACCAGCATCTGCCTTTCCTGTTTAAATCATTCAGGCCTTTTTGCACTGCCTCTGAGGTGGATTTGGATAATTTGCTGCAGAATTTCTTTTGGACCAATGTCTAGATGGGTTCATTGTGACTCCACTGGCTCTAAAGCTGGCTGGATCCTTACACTTCACTACCATCCAGGCAACCTCACCAGTCCACCCTATGACTCTGGTTTTCCCAGTCTCGGCTCTGTTTGGCCAACTGGGTCCTATGGCTATGGCATCTCTGGCTCTGTGACTATTGGAGAGTTGGATTCAACCTTTCAGTCACTGATTCCTGAAGATCTGGTGAGTGAGTCTCAGAGCTGAGAAGTCAGATGGACTGCTCCATTGATAATGTTGGAGACTTCCACTTTAAAAACCCTGGCACCAATCCCTTCCTCAGAAGGTCAGATCTGGGCAATCAACCTAGGTTGTCTGTTGTATCCCCATTTTAGGGATTGGATCCGAACATGGGTGTGATATCTTCAGATCCTGCTGAAGCTGGAATGGCTTTCAAAGTGCTGGGGAGAATCATATCACCTCAAAGGGTGGATCCACATGATCCTTTGACATCAGGTCCTCCCCATGGTCACCTCTTCTTGTATTCCATTTCACAGCAGGTATCATCTGGGAAGTTTCATCCTGTTAGCCCAAAACTTCAAGCAGTACAGCAGAATCAGCCCCGTGAAGAGTCAGGTTCATCCTCCCCTGAGCCACCAAAAATGTGGGTGTGCAAGAGGAAGAACGTAAATTCACTAGAAGTGTATGTTACTTCAGACACTGATTTGGGTGATAGACAGGGTTCATAGGTTTATAGGTTCATAGATAAATACTAGGCTAACTGCCCTTGTGGACCATTTTGAGCGTAGCACATTTCCCTTTCAAATGTGAGAACCAAATCCTTTAACCATTATGCCAACACTTTGGTTAATGTAGGCATGTTGGCCAGTTTCCTTGCAGACTGAGCTAACAGTGTGTCCTTTGGTGAGACAGTGGAACTCATGAGGCAGAGGGGTCCTGGCCAACTGAACCCCTCCTCTTAGGATGAATCAGTTCTGTTTGAGGCCTATGGGATGACCCCCTGGGAGGTCCCTCCAGTTGACAAGATGGCCAAACTGTCAGTAAATAAAGTTTGGCAAGAACCAGATACTTGTGGGGGATTTCCCAGGAGGTCCAAAAATATTTAGACCCCCCCCACTTAAGGACAACCCCCTGTGGGAAAAGACGCCCCCATGGATTCTATAATAATTGTGGCAGCCACTAAAAAAAATGATAGAGTTGGGAAATGGGCATATGAATTCAAGAAACACACTGCCCATATGACTAGATTCCAGAGGGACATGATATAGCAGGCTGTGTCCATGCTGAAGAACTCCATTACACCAGAAGTGCAGAAGCAGCTCCAGGTTTCTCTTTCAGCCATGACCAGTATTACTAACCTGTCAGTGTGCCTTTCCACAATGTGGCAGACAGAGCAGCTTGAGCATTTGGAGTAGGCATTGCTATGAGATGCTATGCTTGGCTGCTCCTATTCTGTTTTGCTGATAACTTTAAGGTGACCTTCACCAATTCACCCTTCAATGCAATTGCTTTGTTTGGCAAAACAGTTAAAGAATGTCTGCAGAAGTCCAAGCAAGATGGCAATATGCTGTTTGTAGTGGGGTTGAAATTTGAGCCACCTCAGCACACTTTTGGCAGGAACCAAAACGATGCTCAATATCTCTGGTTTTGCAAGTCCCACCATCAGTATGACTTTACTTCTGGCAGGGGTGGCTATAGCAGAGGTGGCATCTTCAACAGACACAGGCCCAGAGGCCAAAGGGGTGCACAGAACCAGGGATTTGAGGTCCCTTCTCTGAGAAGAGACCTCAGAATCACTGAATGGTTGCCCAACTATCCCATTCTGGAGGCAGTCAGGGGATGCATATCCCTCTACACTCACTCATGGTTTGCCATCACCGGAGACAGATGGATATGAAGGATAATATCCGGGGGATACTATATTCCATTTTAGAACCCTTTTCTTCCACTCCATTGCCTGATGTCACACATAATCCGACAAAGGCCACTATGTCATAGATCCAGTTTCTGTTTCAGAAATGAGCCATCCAAGAGGTCCCACCAGATCAACGTGGGCCAGAATTTTACTTGAGCTTCTTTTTGGTTCCAAAGAAAACAAAGGACCCCAGACCCATTTTGGACCTCAGTCTCCTAAACTGGTACATTGTACATTGCAAAGACCTGATTTTTCATGGTCAAGGCAAGTCTTCCATGTTTGCAGAAGAATAAGTGGATGTGCTCAATAGATCTCCAGGATGCTTGCCTTCACATAAAGATTCAGAAAGAGTCTAGGTGATTTCTACACTTCTGTTTGGGAACTGGCCACTACTAATTCAGAGCTTTGCCATTTGGTCTCATCACAGCCCCCAGGGTGTTCATTAAATACATGGACATTAGTAGCAGCTTATCTACAACTTCAGGGATACAGAATTTTCCCATATCTAGACAACTGCATCCTGGTTTCTTCATCAGAAGAGGCCGCACTTTAGGCAAGAGATCATCTTCTCCAACTATTTGCATCACTAGGAATCACCATGAATTTATGAAAATCCAACTTGAGTCCCAGAAAAATATTGTTTTTGTTCTTGGAATTACTACTGGATACAACAGTTTCACAAATTCTTCTTCCATTCGAGAGGATCTTACCCCTCAGGCAAGCAGTCTGATACATTTTGGATGTGGACCACCCATCAGCATGATTGATATTAAGGGTCTATATTATATACTCAAAGGTACTAAATCTTGACTACCCTTTCATCGACACATATGTGTTGAATGTCCACTTAAACAAGCGGCCATATCATTGATTTCTTTCCAAGGGAAAGAAATTGGTAGGCCAATTACACACGACACAATATAACAAACACTATGAAATGGGGGGCTGTTCTCCCCCCCAATTAAATATACTAACTCTGAGATTGCACTACAGTGGGGAAAAGGGCAGATTTAAAACAACGGCCAACTAATTTCATTCCCTTGGAAAGAAATCGATGATGTGGCCATTTGCTGAAGTGGACATTCGACACATATGTGTCGATGAAAGGGTATTTTAGTACCTGCAAGTATATAATATAGACTCAGTACTAAGAGGAGTAAGGTTAATGGCAGCTTTTATTCTCATGGTCCAGTTTCCTCTGTTTCACACAAGGATACTTCAGTGGTTACTTCTATCTCAGTGGGTATGAGATACCACCCTTTGACTCATCTAGTTTGGATAACACTATCTTGTTTATCCTATCTGGAATTCTGGCTGCACTCTCTGTTCATAACACAGGGAAGACCATTTCAAGATACCCCACCACTGACAGTTGTGACCACGAATGCATCTTCCTTAAGGTGGAGGGGGGGCATTGTTAAGGGAGAATGGTCCAAGGTACATGGTCTGAATCCAAGGCTTGTCTTCACATCAGTGTCCTAGAGATGAGGGCAATCTTCCTTGTGTTGTGGTAATTTCAGGACAGGCTTCCTCTAGGTATAATAAAAATTCAGATAGAGAACATGACAATAGTATGGTATATAAACAAGCAAGTGGAGACCAGATCTGATCCACTATGCCACAAAGCCATTAGAGTATGGCAGTGGATGATGACCCCTCACTGCTTTCTGGCAACAACACACATTTCCAGGAGACTCAGTGACCTTGTGGACAGATTGAGCAGAACTCTTCTGCTACCTCACGAGAGGTCCCTAAATCTATTGGTGGCAAGATAAAATTTCAACCATTGGGGTGAACCTTGTTGTCATCTGTTTGCAGCCCTGCAGAACACCAAACACAGCAGTTATTTTGCCATCCTCCCCCGCGTGGGATAGAACCCCAGGGATGCTATATCCAATCACTGGCCTTCAGGGATTCTTCACACTTATCTCCCTCTTTCCCCTCATGAGTAAATTCATACAGAAATCTATTTGGTGCAAGGCCAAATTTATCCTCATTTTCTTATATTGGCTCAGACAGATTTGGTTTCCCCTCCTAGCTCCCTACTTGAAGGAATCCCATTGGTTCCTAGAGCCAATTCTGAATCTGATTTGTCATCCATCGGGAGACCCAGATCTAAATCGCCTCAACTTGAAATTATCTGCTTGCTTTCTCCAATTCCATTGATGGCACAAGACAATTCCTTTTCTTCAAGTATTACAAATTCTGTCAGCTTTCCAGAAATCATCTACTAGGAAGATGTATCACAGTAAAAGGAGGACATTTGCTGTTTGGGTTGAAGCTCATGAAATGGTCCCTATTACATCCCCTGTAACAGACATCCTCCGATTTTTGTCTTCCCTATTTGTGTAAGATTCTAGCTTTTCCACCATCAAGGTTCAGTTTGCCTCTATCTTCTCTTGCCACATACGCCTTCAAGACCATTTTCTACCATCTCGTAAGCTACGCAAAGCCTTTCTCAAAGGAGTATTTCATTTGAGACCTCCTATCAAGGATCCATCTCCTCCCTGGGACTTGAGTTTTATTCTGAAAGCCTTAACTAAACCTCCATTTGAACTAGTAAAGTCAATAGATATAAAGTTCTTGACATGGTAGACAATTCCTCTAGAGTTGATCAAATCAGCTAAAAGGGTTTCAGATCTCCATGCCTTGTCATTAGTCACTCCATATATAGTCTTCCACAAAGATAGAGTTACCCTCAGAACTAGTCCTTCCTTCCTTTCCAAGGTAGCCTCGGACAATAACCTACTCATCTTCCAGTGTTCTTTCAAATTACCAGAACAGAGTGGAACACATCCTGCACACACTGGATGCTCACAGACAGTGATGCTTCTATCTACTAGCACAGCTCCTTTCAGAAAAGATGAACAATTGTATGTTTCTTTCACAAAAAACTAGTTAGACAAGAACATTTCTAAGGTTTTTCTGTCAGATTGGATGTTGGATTGCTTCACATTTATTTATGAGTCCAAAACTAAAACATTACCATGCAAGCCAACCCCCCGCTCCAATAGTGCAGTGTCTATATCAGCAGCCTTTTGCAGGTCATTGTCCATGGATGAGATATGTCAGGCAGCCACTTGGGCTTCAACCCATACCTTTATTAAGCACTGCAAAATGGACCTTTCTTCAAGGCCAGGGCTGCTTTTGAGGCACCCATACTGAAAGACATTCTGTCTTGAGGGTAACCAGGAATCATGTAGCTGTGGATTCTGACCCATGAGTCAAATCATATGGACTGAATAGGATACAAAATGTATGTACTTACCATAAAGATAAATCGTTTCATTCAAGTCAGTCCAATATAACAACCTGGCCTCATTCCCCCTGCCTGGATATCTGTCATAAAGCAGCATAGATATCTACTAACTAGGTGCCAAACTCAATCTGAGTTAGTCAGGGGAGCAGGGTATTATGGGAAGATAATTTTGAAAGGGCTTGAGGTTGGAGCATTAAGCTGGCTGGATGAGATCTAAGAGGGGCTCAAGAGCCCATACGTCCCATCAGAAGGACTGTAATGAAACGTTCTATTGTTATGGTAAGTACATAATTTTAATTTTTTCTGGTTACTACTGACAGAATAAGTGTCTGTAATGTTCAATTAGAAGACCCTTTAGCATTCTTTTGTACCATCCCATCTTGAGCAGAGCTTCATTATCCTACTATTCCTAGTCATATTTCCTGATTAAACTGGGTATTAGCCTAAGCTTTATCCTTTGCTTTCCTGTTTTCAGCCTTTTTTATTTTCTAAATGAGATACTTTTCTTATTACCACACTCTGACTTATGCTATTTTAACACAGTTATTTCTGGGACTGCAGTTTTATGAACTCCTTTACCTACACTCTGTTCAGTGCTACACAGACTGTAAGCAAAGTCTGCTGTCTTGAAACTCACAAGCTTCACATATTGTACTTAACTACATAGAAGCATAAGTTGCCTGTTTTTTTGCTTATTTACTGCACTTTTTTATTGCCTGATGCCTACTTTTATACAGTTTTATTTACTGTGTACTAAACTACACTGTTATACTGCAATTGCCTGCTACACTGTGCCTGTAAAATCAAATTTTATTGCTGTTTTCAATGTTTAGCAAGCTTTTTTGTTGGTTCCACTATTTGTTATGTAGTTACTAGTAATTTTTCACTGTTTTGAAGCTATCTGTTCTGCTTGCTCTGCTTTTCCTACCAAGCAGTACTTAATTAACTGATCTGTTAACTGTTTAAATTATTCTTTAGAGCCTCCTGGATGATTTTCTGCTGTTTTAAATATTTTTGTAGTGTATCACTGCTATTTGTCTGCTGTGTTAAATATTTACTAGTGTTTCCTGATGAAACTTGGGTAGCTAGTAGCTGTAGATTAGTCCAGATCCCGGCCTGCTGCTTTTGGAACTGTTTGTAATGGTTTGTTCATTCTGAGCATGTTTTCCAGGCCATCTTTTATTGGAAGGGGCCTATCTGCACTTTTGTGAAAGAATTGTGTTTGATTGGCACCTGACTGGTAAAACGAGGCCAGTCTAGGGCTTGGAATAAGCATCTTCATTGGTCCTTTTGAATTTTGTTCGAGTTTTTTTCAAGTTTTAGCTTCTGGTATTTAGGCCCTGCATCTGACCAGGTTTCTGCTTATTTGCACATCACGCAGCACCGCTCACTACAGCATAATTGTGCAACAAAGCCGGACAGTTAAATTCAACAAATTTTCCCTTAAAACCCAGACAGAAATATCTATTCACTGAGCTCTTTTGTGATCATTTCTGAAAAGCTGCTCCTAGTAACAACAGTCTTCAACCTAACATTATGGACAGTTGGACTACCCTTGTTTCTTCTGCCAACCTTGTTGACTTGGGTCTCTTGAGACAGTGTAGCATGACCTTATGTGCACAGTCAACCCTCTACTAATAAAAACACAGTCTTGTACAAAGTGAAAGAGATGTATTTACCCCAAGAATCTAGAATCCATGCTCTCTCTCACTCAAAGCAGCAACATGGAGAAAGTTGTCAACTCATTCACCACTACATTTTCATGGAGTACCACTAGTCATACATATAGTATACATCAAACACATAAATCCACATATGTGGAGTGGAGGTTCTCTCAAAAAATTTACCAAAACAATGGAGACCTCCAAAACACAAGCCTGCTACAGCTAACACAGTCTCCACAGCACCCATGACACATAGCAACACCAGTGTCTCACCCACCAAGCCGGTAAGGCATAACACTCAAAAAACAATTTTCTTGTAACTGTAGACTTAATAGTGAGTCCCACTGATTAGGTTGGACAAGAAGAAAGTCACAGTCAACTGCCTGTCTGGTGCCAGGATTTGCCAAACTATGCATGCACTCATGACTCTTACCAACAAGTACCTTCATGATGACTCTGTTGTAGTCCATGTTGGTGTGAATGACCTGAGATGTACCTCACTAGACTATATGAAGAGAGAGAAATGGTTGAACTCTCTGAGTATGTCTTCCAAGCAGGTATGTCCCTAGCTTTGAGCAGCATACTACCATCACCTAGAATGTTGCCACACTATTAACAAAAAATGATTGATTTCAATAATTAGCTTAGTTTTTGGTGTTATTCCAAGGGGATCCAGTTCCGGTCTGGCTGGAAAGCCATGGTCGACAAACCTTGCTACTTTGCCAGAGATGGTTTGCACCTGGTACCCCTAGGCTTTCGTCTGCTGGCAAAGGCTCTTGCCTCCCCCATAGTGCCTTTTTTAGGCAAGGTCTCAAAAACAACATTACCAACATGAAATTAACCAATCAGAACAAAATGAGGATCATGCTGCTAAATGCTTAAGGCAGGGGTTTCCAATGTGTGTGCTATGGCGTCCTGGGGAGTTACGGCTTCCACACAGGGGCACCGTGAACTAATAAGAATAGCTGCAAAATAAACCGCGAACAGTTTGTGGTTTATTTTGTGCTAAGCTTATTAGTTCGTGGCGAGTGTGAGTGAATGCAGGAATGAATGAAGAAGTGGTTGTGTGTGTATGTGTGAAATAGGGAGAGTGAGAGCGATGTGTGCGTGAATGCAGGAATGAATGAGGAAGTGGCTGTGTGTGTGTGGGAGATCGGGAGAGTGAGAGCAATGTGTGAGTGAATGCAGGTATGAATGAGGAAGTGGCTGTGTGTGTGTGTGTGTGTGTGTGTGTGTGTGTGTGTGTGTGTGTGTGTGTGAATGAATGCAGATATGAATGAGGAAGTGGCTGTGTGTGTGTGTGTGTGTGTGTGTGTGTGTGTGTGTGTGTGTGTGTGTGTTTGTGTGTGAGAGCACGTGATTCACACAACTCAACTGTACAGATTTTCGCAGAATGTCCAGAATTTTGCTTCATATTTTTACTTATTTATACTCGGGAGAGTGAGAGCGATATATCAGCGAATGCGTAAGTGGGTGTGTGGCGTGTAGGTGTAACAGACAGTGAGAGCGATGTGTGAGTGAATGCAGGTATGAATGAGGAAGTGACTGTGTGTGTGATCAGGAGAGGTGAATGCAGGTATGAATGAGGAAGTGACTGTGTGTGTGTTTGATTGGGAGATGTGTTTGATCGAGAAAAGAGACCTCTCAACTGTACAGATTTTTGCAGAATGTCCAGATTTTTGCCTCATATTTTTGTTTTGTTCCTCTTAAAAATCTGTACTTTTCTGGCAAATAGTTTAGGATTGAAGTCATTAAATAATGACAAACATTTGAGTTAAAGCTCCACACCAGGGCATTCATGGTAATGTAAAACCTATTATTATATCAACTTTCTAAGTTTGTAAGAGCAATATTTAAAATCTGTCCCTATTTGTCCCCCCATCATTTTAGGCTTTGTCCAGATTTTATAAGAGGTTAAGAGGTACAGTATGATTGGGAGAGTAAGAGTGATGTAAGTCAATGCAGGTATGAATGAGGAAGTGACTGTGTGTGTGTGTGTGTGTGTGTGTGTGTGTGTGTGTGTGTGTGTGTGTGTGTGTGTGTGTGTGTGTGTGTGTGTGTGACTGGGAGAGTAAGAGTGATGTGTGAGTGAATGCAGGTATGAATGAGGGAGTGACTGTGTGTGTGTGTGTGTGTGTGTGTGTGTGTGTGTGTGTGTGTGTGTGTGTGTGTGTGAATGCAGGTATGAATGAGGGAGTGACTATGACTGTGTTAAGAGATCGGAAAAGAGTGAGAGCGATGTGTGTGAGTGAATGCGTGCATGAATGCAAAACAGACTGTGTGTCACGGGGGAGAGAGTGAAGAGTGATCCCTGGCAGCAGCAGCAATGAGGTCTGTGTAAGTCTCATCCATACCACTGGACACATACCTCTCACCCTCTTAGATCAAGAAATCTGGACAAAGCCAAAAATAGTGGGGGCACAAAAGCACAAAATATGGACACGTTTAAGTACTGCTCTCACAAACTTAGAAAGTTGATAGAAATGCAGGTTTTGCGTTAGTATTAATTTTCTGAAGGGTATGAAGTATGAAACTCAACTGTCTGTCATTATTTTCTGACTTCAACCTCAATGATCTGCCAGTGATTTGCCAGAAAACAATTTTATGAGAAAAAGACAAAAAATATGAGGCAGAAATCTGGGCATTCTGCAAAAATCTATACAGTTGAGATTTATGCTAGACAGAGCCAAATAATAGGGACAGATTTTAAATATTGCTCTTATAAACTTAAATTTAATAAGGTTGCCATTAGGTTTGCTTACCTCTCAACCATAGTAGATCAGTGTATTGTACTTTTGAGCTTTTCTCCCCAGGTCTCCTAGTCCAGTCGGGTAGCCTCGTTAAACAAATGTCAAATAAATAAATAAATGAAATATGCACTTTATGCATGCTGTGGGGGGGGGCACCTTGGGAAAACCTGGATTCAGCAAGGGAGCCAAGAATCTAAAAGGTTTGGGAACCATTGGCTTAAAGCAAAAACTGCTCTCCCTGGAAGCACTTCTGTAACTAAAAGATGTAGATGTCTGTGTAGTCACAGAAACCTGGTTTAAGGCCTCAGAGAGTACCCCAGATCTGCAAGGCTACAATGCCTTCCACACCTTTAGACCACAAAAAAAATGTGTGAAAACCAGAGGAGGCGGTGTTTCAATCTATATTAGAGATAAATTCACCTCATGTCTAGTTAGACTGGACAATTCCATGGAGTTACTCCAGGTCCAGTTTATGGAGGGTAAGACCCCCATTCAAGTCCTAGCCAGTTATAGATTCCCCTCCATGGGTCACAACACCCATGAAGCCTACTTAACCAAACTGAAGACAATCCAAATTTTATTGAACACACTGGTTATGAGGGATTTTAATTATCCCACCATCAACTGGGAAACCTACTCTAGCCCAAACTTGCTAGCACAAAAGTTCCTTGACTTTGTGAATTAAAATGCCCTGGAGCAAATTGTCCATACCCTGACAAGAGGCACAAACATTCTAAATCTGGCCCTCATCAACATGCAAAACAGGTGCACTGCTGCAACTATTGGACCCTCATTAATTAAAACTGACCACAAATCAGTCACCTTTGAACTGACAATAACACCAGAACTCACAGATGGTAAAATCAGACTAAAAAACTTCACCAATGCAAATTATACCCTCCTAGGTGAAGGTATAAATGCATTCCAAGCCCCACCTCAAGCTGAAAGTGGTAACTATGCCGAAGCTTACACCAAAACCCTGTACAATCACTTGCATAAGTGTATAAACTCGGCTGTACCAGACAGAATCAAAGCTAGACCCCAAGTAAAATCAAGCTGTCATGATGGACTTCCAGCTTGAACAAACTTGACAATAAATGCAAAAAGTGACTGTCCAAGAAAAGAAAGACAAGCACCCAACAATGGAAAAGCACCCTCCTCAGCCTTAACAGGCAAATAAGACAACTTGTCAAATCATCCAAGAGATCCTTTGAGAGAAACCTAGCAAGTACTGCCAAAGATAACCATAACGTCTTTTACAGCTATGTACATAACCTAGAGCAGGGGTGTCCAACCTTTTGGCTTGCTGGGGCTGTATTGAGTGAACAGAAATGGTCTTGGGGCCGCATATAAAATATATCATATAGTTAACTCTTTTGCTGCCACGGGAGACCAAAGTCGACCTCCTGGCTGTACTGTAGGTGCATTTGAACAATGAATAAATGTTATAAATGCCTAATATTTGCCTTAAAATTATAATTCTTATTCTAATTCTAATTCTCTAATCTAACAGTTAACTCTAGCATCTTAGTTAATCTATATTTTTTTATAAATAAATAGATATTCACTACAGCAATAGCAGTTCTCACTTGGAAAACCACTCCAGCAATCCAACTACGTAAAATGTCAACATTAGCAGTCCTACAATACTATAATCCACAAAAATAAGCCAACAAATTTGCAATAAAGTAAAGAATTCACATTACTGACTTAATAAAACAATTCTGAATAAGCTACAAGAGGATCTCACCCAAACAAATAACTGGTGCCAGAAACATGGCCTCAAGCTAAATGCCAAATAATGCATCATCATCCACTTTGAGGAGCATGATGTCCCCACAAATTATCACATTAATAACAATGTTGTAAACACACAATCAGTTGTGAGGTGCTTGGGCACCCAGGTTGATAGAAACCTGACTTTTGACCACCACGTTGTCTCCGCTGTACAGAAAGCTTTTTACATGGCCCACTTCATTAGTAAGGGTATCTCATCCAGGGACAAGGAGGTCATAACATGCCTGTATTCTTCCTTTACAAGAGCCGTTATTGAGTGCAATGCCTCTTTTGGCATGTGCCTCAGCAAAACACCCTGCCAAAAGAAAGACTACAACCATTTCTGACAAAAAAGATCAAAGGACTAAGTTCACTTAGTTATCCAAACAGACTAAAAAACTTCTTGCTTTCTCTGTCTCTCACTGGCCCCTATAAATTTCATCACTGGCTTGCTTTCCAGGCTAAGAAAGATCCTGCCTTAAGAGACTTCCTCTCTACCCAGAAGTAGTGGTTATAATTAAAACGCTTACTACAAAGACCACAGCCTTCACTACAACATAAACAAGCCACTTTGTATGGACAGGTTCTTGACAAAAAAAACTTCAAATTCTGTAAAAAGCTCCTCTCATTATCAAACAATGTAGTTCAGCAACACGACAACTGGATGGCTGGATGGATAGCCATAAATGTACTCCTTGAGTAAGTAGCATAGCCTTCATCAAACCAGATGGAAAATCCACATACTAACCTTTCCTAGCTAGATGGGTAAGATCTAATATTGGTTACTCAAGTCTACTTGCCCAAGAAGAGGGGCCTATTTAACTAAGAATTCCATTTGCAAAAATATATTTAGTATACATATTAAATCTCTCTCTCTTACACACACACACACACACACACACACACACACACACACACACACACACACACACACACACACACACACACACACACACACACACACACACACACACACACACACACACACACACACACACACACACACACACACAAAGCCCCTACTTGTAAAATAGTCAACCCCAGTAATCACATGACACACACTCACTGAATGAAATTGTCTGGAAGTCAACATATCTGAAAAAAAATCATAACAGAGATGGATTCATCCATGCAATTGCCCACCATCAATAAATCAACAAACAACTGCTCAGCAAAAAGTAAATCAATAAAAAACCATAAACTCTCTAAGATCATACTACATACTGGAGTAAACATGTAACTTCCCTCCAATCTAAAGCCATTTGACATTCAGACATTTTAATTTGTGCAAAAGTTATTCACAGACTGACAGTTTACTAAGCTGTAATGCTGACTTTGAAAAACAAATTCCCAGACTTTGTCAATACCTCAAAGTGCAGAGAGGATTGTTTTTTTATTTATTATGTATTTATTTATTTTGGGAAAGCATCTTTAAAACTGTTAAATTGATTACACACCCAGAAACACAGAAAAGTTATTGTGATAAGTAAACCACAGACTGCTGCAAGAAATCAAAGACACATTAGGACTCTATGCTTACGTCTGAACTAATGAAGCATAACTGTCAATCCCAAAAGAATTAAAGTAGCTTAATAAGAAAGTTATTTGCAAGGTTACATGGCAGTTTATATTGGAAATAAGCAGAGATATTAAAAAGGCTCTGTTTCTCATAATTATGCAGAAAAGTCTTCCAAGGTAAATACAACCTTCTGATTTAGTATGGAACCATACCTCTCAACCTTAGAGCAAGAAATCTGGACAAAGCGAAAAATAAAAGTGGGTCACAGGCCCAAAAATAGTTATGCATCACAGACACCATTGAAACAACTGTAGCTTCAAACATTATACATCACTTATAATCTATCTATCCCATCATTGTCAGTTAAGCATTATATGGCTCATTCAGTCCTGCCTTCTTTTGCAACAAAGAAAACCATGCTTTGAAATGACAAATGTATTAAAAATAATAAATAAAACACATTGCATCAACATCCTTCAACTTCCTACCTGCAAACAACCACAGAGCTTTCACTGAAACTAGGACTGCTCATTTCCTCAGAATGACACCTCTCCCTAATTAAGTCTAATGATATACAATCTACCAGGATCTGGACTACCTGAAATAAATTAAATTATGGCCTGTAAATTGCAAGTGCACTTTGTTTAATTAAACTATATTTCTAAGCCCACTTACTGTATTTCTTCAGTAACATCCCAATATCCATTTCCAGGTCACTTTACAAGACATTGGCAGTGGTGGACTTGGCATCCTTCAAAACCCCACAGGCTCACACTAATACTGCTAGCATTGTCCATTAAATGTAAATATCCATCCACTGTAAATGGCAAGAAGCCAAGTCTTACAAAATCTATTTTTGGCATGCCTAGTACCCAAGTGTCAGGTTTTGAAACAAAGAAACATTCTCCACAGTCCGTTAAGTCTCTTGTCTTTAATAATCATTTACTGTTGCAGCACCCCCAACACATAAGCACACACATACACACTAAAACCCCCAACATTTAAAAAATGACATTGTGCCCACCTGATTTGCCAGTATTGATGATCCACCAAAGCTATGTTTACTGTTATCCAATCTGCCACTGCTTAGAACCCACCAATGACAAAACAGTACTGGGTGCTGTTTTGTTTGCCAGAAAAAATAATACAACTTTATATGCTACAGTCTCACACAGTCAATCCACTACTGACCCACTAACCCTAGGCTGCTGTCTCATTCTTACTCCCTGGAACTGCACTACCTTGGATGACTACTTTTATTTCCTAAGCAAAAGATACAACTTGGAAGATGAGGCAAAAATCCAGACATTCTTCGAAAATCCATACAGTTGAGAGGTATGATTTCATATTCAATATAACACTCTATTTAGTGAAAGTGTACTTTTAATGTACGATATATTTGTGAGCTAACTTGTTTCTGTTCAGTAGGTAGACTGATCATCGTTAGCCTCTTTGTGCATATGTCTCTCTTTGTCATGCATACATACACACACACTCTTCTTTTACTTTCACGCACACAGACATTCTGCTTTCAACTACTTTCCTATTAACTCAAATCCATACATGAGTCCCTCTTCAGTGAGAGCACACACTGATTCTTTGGTGCAAAATAATGGCGTAAACACACTGACCCTTTTTTGGCGCAAAAACAAAACTAGAAGGGTGCTTTGGTGCATGTGCACACCAAGGTTAGAGTAACAAGTCATGGGAGCGAAAAACACAAAACAAAAAAAGTGTTTTGGGGCATGCGTACATCGATGTTGCAGTTAGAGGTCGAGGGCCGCATGGAAGAGCTCTGAGGGCTGCATGCAGACTGCAGGCCACAGGTTGGACATGTCTGACCTAGAGGGTAGAACCCAAGCATGTGCAGAACTGGAGGCCAATGGTATCTCACACACTGACCCCACAGAGATAGCAAACCTGTTAGTGGATAGGTTTGGGTAAAATTTCACTCTCTTATCTCCTCCTAACTTACAACAAACCCTCTCCAACCCCCCGCTCCACCTTATATATCTGAAAAGCATTTCCTTAAAGCCCTGTCCAAGGCAAAGAACATAGCCTCTATGGGACCAGATGACATCCCAGACTGCCTTCTAAACAGGCTAAAATATGAACTAGCATCACCACTAAGTATGTTTCAATCATAGCCTAACAACAGGTTTTGTTCCTGCAGAATGGAGAACAGCTACAGTTATTCCCCTCCACAAAGGTGGCCTAGCAACAGACCCAGGGAATTACAGACCCATAAGCCTGACCAACCTCATCTGAAAGGTCATGGAATGTATTATTATGGACATCATAAATAAAGACATAGGAGACCTCCATACCCTGGATCCTACCCAGTTCGGCTTCATGAAGAGCAGATCCTGCCTGTTAAATCTGGTAGATTTCTTTGAAAGTGTGACCAAGGCCATTGATGAGGGCAAATCTATGCACACAGCTTACTTCGACTTGGCAAAGGCTTTCAACATAATCCCACATTCAGGTTTTACCTATAAACTTAGCAAACTGAATGTAAACCCTTTCATTGTAAGATGTATTGCCAACTGGCTCACAAACTGGACACACACTATCAAAGTGGGTGATTCCACATCAACCAGCAGACCTGTTACCAGTGGAGTGCCACAGGGGTCAGTGCTGTGGCCCCTACTGTTTGGTATATATGCCTCAGAATTCAGGTCGAAACTAAAGGGTCGTGGCTGACCAAGTTTGCAGATGACTGCAAACTAGATGCAATTATTGAATCCCCAAATGATGTCAGTATACTCCAGGATGGTCTCACACAGACCAACGACTGGTGTATTAGTCACAGTCTCCAAATGAATGCAAATAAATGCATCATCATTCCCTTCAGCAGAAACAATGCCCCTTCACACTATCAAATCAATAACAATACCCTAAGTATCCATGAAGTGGTAAGAGCCCTGGGATCACCGGTTAACCACAACCTTAACTTTTACTACAATGTATCTACCATTGTAAGGAAAGCTTTACATGTGGCTCACTTAATTATTAAAGGCATTGCCTTGAGAACAAAAGAAGTTATAACCCCCCTATACTCGGCACTTAACTGGCCCATAATTGAGTATAGCGCCCCATTCAGTATGTACCATGTTAAGCATGTACAGCAATAAGAGAGACCTCAGAGGTTTCTAACAAAGAAAATTAAGGGCTTCCAGCATTGTCTTACATGGACCAACTAAAATCCCTGTCACTATACTTTGTATCATACAGACGTCTTAGGGGAGACTTATGTCTGGCCTACAGAGCATCCCAGGACCCAAACCTAATGAACTTACTACATATCCGTAAATCAAATGGGTCTAGGGCTACCCATACCAGGGACTTAGATATGGCCTGTGACGCCAATAGGACATGCTGGAAGGACAGATTTATCTCCCAGAGACTGCCACATTTTTGGAACAGGCTAGCAATTCATGTGAAACAGAGCACTTCTATGACACTGTTCAAGAGGAACCTGGATGAGTGGATGGGCCACCATAAATTCTTACCAGGGATAGTGGCCACAACCCTCCTGGACATGGGCAGTCATCACTAAACGCAATCTTGGGTATTGTCTAATATCTTTATGGCATTACACGGAGTTGAAATGGCTAGGCTTAAAATGACCTCTGAGTCAATAGCCTATTAATCTCCTATGATCTTACGATCCTGTGATAGCCATGATCCATTTGTTAGCAAACATTTGCTAGCATTCATACCAGAGCTCTGCATCTATCTGTGAAGCCAATCACTGATTGGCTAAGCTCTAATATTAGCTACATTGCATCATCAGCCTTGGTTTTTAGGTATGGTTTAGTCAATGTGTTCAAATAAACCTGTTACAATTGGGACAGAACACAATGTTTAAGTAGGTAAAAGTCATCTAAGAATTCTAAGATAGGCTAAAGGTTGAGAATGTAAAGAACCAATTAGCATATCAGTTTCAACAGTACCAGATATGATGAACTTACCAAATGCAATGCATATTCCATAACTCATTCCCACTTTGCATTAATCATCCAGCTTTTATTTTTGTAAGTCAGATTTTGAATTCCTGACATAGTATACGAATGTACCTCATGATGCCCAGAAACAGGCTTAGGCAATGTGAGCATTTTTTGTTTGCATTTTAATCATGTTATTTTGTATTTGATTTTGTATTGAATTGTCTGTGAGCCTCACAGCTAGCAAGTATAGGCAGGGTTTAGAATAAGTTATTAATATATCTATCTCTCTCTCTCTCTCTCTCTATATGGTTCCCCTTCAGAAAGTCGAATGGCTGAAATCTTGAAATGCATATGGCCAAAGCCATATGCTCGAATTTCAGAAGCTCGACCTTCTGAAAGGGAAAGAAAAAAAAAACAAGAAAACAGAAAACAGTGTTTCTGCAGGGGGGGTAAGCTGCCCTGCACCCCCCACTACTTATTCATTCTATCTTCGAGATCGCACTACAGCACAGAAAGAGAAATCTCCCATTCTGCGCTGTATGCCGATCCCCATTCAGAAGGTTGTATATATATATATATATATATATATATATATATATATTAATATATATATATATATATATATATATATCTATATATACCTTCTAGTGTATTTAATAGTTTTTAAGTAATGTTTTAGTGTTTTAGTGTTCGTATGTCTCTCTCTCTCTCTCTCTCTCTCTCTCTCTCTCTCTATATATATATATATATATAGTTATTTATGTTTTAGGTACATGTCACTATCTAGTAATCTAAGTAATGTTGTTGTACCTCCTTTTAGTGCTTATTTATTTTTTGATTAGTTTTACAGGTCTGGCATAGTTTTACAGGTTTACCATGATGTTTATGATTTTTTATTTATAAGGTTTGATTGATTTAGCTTTTAGGTTAAGAAGTTATTAATTTTGAATGGGTAGATTTAATATCATGTTTTATGAATATTTGTTTAATTAAATGCTGCTACCGATTAGTTAGTCAGAGTTCATTCATCTGTATTTAATTGAGATCTTTCTGAATAGTCATTACGTTTGAAGAAGCATTCTGTTGAACGTGAAAGCGCTCACTTGTTTTTATCTTTGTTCGTTGCTATTTAATAAATGGTCTGCTTCGATAGTCATGGTGTTGCCTCTTATGTTTACATATGGATTTTATATATTGAATTTATTTTTAGGGAGTTTTTGAAGAAATTGGCTTTGGGATGGGAAAACTATGTTGGGAGTTTTGGGATGTGGGATCATGGTGTATGGACATTGTGTTCTTGTGTTGGTGGCCTTAGAACCAGCTAGATGTTGGCAGTGGGTTAGCTGGAATAAAAGGTGGGTTCATATTTGAAAATGGCTGCCAGAAGAAAGAATGGGTTTAGATCTGAAGACAACTTCTTGATAACTTTGAGAAATGGAAATCGTTAGAGGTCTAAGGTAAACAAACTGCGCAAATGTAGACTTCTTAAAAAGGGATGGGCGGAATATGATGTGTTCTTTCATTTTACTGTGTATTAGAAACTTTTTTACATGTTTGCTCTAGTTTAGTTTAGTATGGACAATCTTTTCATTCTCTGTTTTGGATTTTAGGAAGATTTTGAGCCTCAGATTTGTGCTCTTTAGTGCATACTAGCATTTATAAATAAATGCTGGCACTGTATTTGCAGTCAAAACTGAGCACTGTAGCACTCAGTGTGTGGTATAAACTGTAGCAACTTCTTGCTACAGTTTAAAAGAAATAAAGAATTTGTTTTGTGCTCAGACTTGAACACTGTATCACTCTATGCAAGGTATAAACTTTTTTTTGCTCTTCAAGTTCAGAGAAGATTTTTTTTTTGGGAAGAGGAGGGACATAAGACTGGTGGATGGAACCAGGTGCAAAAAATAGCTATCTATACATTAGGGTATTAGTTAACTATCTTGGAAAGATGATTTATGTAATACAATGTAGTTAGTGATACTAGGTAACTGTGCTGGCAAGTTAGTTTGTGCTCTGAATTTACTGTGTGCTTAACGACATTAGGGACTTACTTTCTAGGTTAAGTACATGGTACAAGCTAAAAGTAGTACACATTTTAGAAGTTGTAAACTGATGCTTGCATAAAGAGTATACACCTGGTGCATTAATATTAACATAGCTGTCTTTAGGCACCAGCGAACCATGTGGTCGCTGGGGGCCCCCGTTCCCTGGGGGCCCCCAACCACAGCAAGTTATCTTATCCTGATATTTTGTTACATGTCTGTCAAACCAACAAACGTTAGTATAGCATTCTTGTATACTTAATAAACCACATGAATAATAACTCTTATTTATACCTCCTTTAAAATTCAAAGATATTTCTGGTTGTAGTAACAGCGTTTTGTCAATAAATAGGCCTCAGAATTCCATTAAATAATTTACCACTGACAGTGTCCCTGTCTTAGTTAAATCCTGCTGTTGGACATTTACTTCACTAACACTAACTACATAGCCAGCTTTAGGTCCCTGCTATACCCATGACTGCAGCCCCCCCCCCTTAATCATCTTTGACTGTGTGGGGGCCCCACAATAGCTGCTGCTGATTGGGGAAAAATGAGGAAGAAACAATGTATTAATTTCCGAATTGTGCTGTTTAACCTGAACAGGGCTGTGATATGACCCTGTTAGGGTGACGTTAGTAATGAACATGAGCAAGGTAAGCACCAGAGAGATCGGCAGCCCAGAGTGACTTATTTCAGTGCAAACTTTGGATTTTAAGAAGAGCTGATACTTCTGATCATCAGGGATGGTTTTCTCTTTCAGGGAGTGTTATAAATAGAAGCAGAACAGAAGATAGTATGACTCTCAATTCCATTGCTTAAGAATTCAGTACAATCCCAAAAATAATAGAATAAAGGCTCAGAATCAGGACTACATTTTAAATATTACTCTAATGCACTTTAAAAGTTAGTAGAATAACGCCCTTTGCATGAACACGTATTTTTGGATAATAAGTATAAAACTCAGATGTCTGTATTGATTGATTGTTTGTAATCCTGAATAATTTACCAGCAAATCAAACTTTTTTGTGAAGGAGAAAGCAAAAGTATGAAGAAAATCGGGGAAGATCTGTGAAATCAGGGACAGTGACAGGTATGCATTACTGCCCAATGAGGTAAATAAGTGACCTACCCCTGCTGCTGTTTGACGACTGCTAAACAGCAGTCACTGATCTGGTGTGGCAGTACCAGTGTTGAACAATACATTGCTATTTGCTGAAATAACTACAAAACTAGGACTGCTGTGGCTTATGCTTGTGTGTGTGTAAAAACTATCACTGATTTTTGTCTGTGCACGCACTGAATAATGCCAGGATAAAAACATTATTCTTCTGAATATCACTATAAAATGTACTTAACAAGTAATTATATTTCAAAAGTAAGACATAAGATATATCACAGAACATTCAGACACTTAGATCTTCTTAGAGTCTGGTGGCCCCCACTCACCAGACTGTATAAATGGATACTGGGGGCTCCCTTAATCATCCTTGACTCTGTGGGGATCCCACAAAAGCTATTGCTAGTTGAAGAAAAATGAGGACAAAAATGTTTCAATTTTCTGATTTAGCTGTTTTACCTAAACAGTGCTGAGATATAACCATTTTAAGATAAAGCTGATAATAGTCTCTGGTTTCAACCACACCCATTCTAAAACCAGCCCTGCTCAAATGTGTGTGCGCAGAAAGCTGCTGTAGGTTATGAGGATCTGGGGATTGTGTAGCTATTGCAGCTTTAATTTTCATCACAGTCAAACCTTAGAGGTGTGCACATGAAGTCATTATAGCTTGTGATTGAGCTGAGGATAGTGTGGTCATTGTTTATTTACTTTTCTCACAGACCTCAGAGGTGTAAATAGAAGGTTATTATAGCTTGTGTAGGGGTGGCGTACTGTCTAAGAGCAACAAATTAGAATATATTACTAAAATCATTATCACAATCACACATCAGGCACATATACATGGGTTGACTTTGAGGGTTAGGGGTGAGGAAGCATGCTATGTGTACATATATCAGCAGTCATTTGAAATATATGGCGAAGGCAATTTAAACCTCTGCTTTCATCTTAGTCTAACACCAGATGGATGTATAGGCAGTGACTGTCTTTTATGGGGGGTTAGGGAAGGAGGCAATATTCCCAGATAAGGCCTATGTATTCCCACAACTGGCTTGTTAGTTTATTGTGATCTACTATTTTGTCATCTTTGAACATTAAGCCTTGGGCACAATTTATGTCTTCCTTGAAAGAAAAAAATAAGACTAAAATTCTTTTCTTTTTCATGATTTTTGTTTAGGCCACCATTGGAGTAAAATGCTGGGAAAATGCTCTAAAATGTTTCCCAGGGCACATATATAACCCCTATGCCTTTGGAGGCACCAGCTTAATTGAGTTATTTCCTAAATAGTTATTACTGTGCTGTCTTGGTCAGGAAAGGTATGCTGAAAGGATGCAAAGAAAACTAAAGCTGTACAGCAACAGTGAATTTCTTTCCTTAATAATAATTTGTGTTCAAGCCATTATTTGATAAAAAGGTTGTGTAAAAAGAAAAAAGAACTTTAAAATGCACTTCAGAGCATATCGAAAGTCATGGCTTCTTGAAAACTACGCGAGTAAGGCAAAATGTGAGAAAAGGAAGAAAAAAGTAATGTGCATGTTATGGGAGCCCAAAAGGGGGGGTGGGTTCAGAGGAGAAGACTGGAGGGTGTGCGGGGGGTGTTGAAACAGTAGGCCTAGTCATTATTTCATTTAAGCCCAGACCTGGACATATGGTTGTAATGTATCATTGTTGCAACTAAATGTCAGTAACTGTAAATGTCCCTTTGTTAGACAAAGACACAAACAGCAGGTGATCATCGCCGAAGGAAATCCAGAACAAACCACCAAATCCAAAATAAAGAGTGGGTAATCGACCACAGACAAACTATATACTACACTTTGTTGACTTGTCTAAGTCTAACAAAGGATAGAACTAAAACTTTGACAAACAGAACTTCAGGAAACCGGACAAGCACTTTCGACAATTATGCCTTCTTCAGATCTGAAGAAGGCATAATTCCCGAAAGTGTTGTCCTGTTCCTGAAGTTCTGTTTGTCAAAATAAAGTTTTAGTTCTAGCCTTTGTTAGACAAGTCAACGAAATGTAGTATATAGGCCTGTTGTAATGTAACAGCTTGTAGCTAAGGTCTGTCTGTGTGTACTACTCCTAAATGTTTGCAGCACAAACTAAAAGGTTTCTTAGGAGTTGTGGCTTTGACAGGATAATACTTATACCGGAATTGCTTAGGGGGCCCCCAACTTGACATTTGCTGGGGGCCCCCAAAATGCTAACACCAGCCCTGAATGTTAAACTAGTCTTGGTTCTGTATATCACATTTTTATTCCTGTCAAAGCTACAAGATCTTGAAACTTTATTACTACAGTGGGCATGTCACTCCTTTCAAGCATGTGGTATACATCTCTTTCTATTTACCAGTTCATAGGTTCATAGGTTCATACTAGGCTATCTGCCCTAGGGCATTTATAAGCCTAGCCAGAGTGTGTTTGGCTTTCGCCACCCATTTTAAATTAATTTTGCTATGCCTTTTTTTGAGGTTAGTATACTGTGCCTCTGTCTAACAGTGACACAGAAGTGATAGCCGGGGTAAACCTACGATCTCCCATCCACTCATCAAGATTCCTCTTGAAGAGAGTCAATGTGGGACTCTGCCTAACCTGGACTGGGATTTTATTCCAGAGTGAAGGAAGCCTCTGGGTTATGAATCTGTCCCTCCAGCATGTCCTATTTATTTCAGTGCTGAGGATCAAGTCTCTCAAGCACGTAGCTCGATGGGATTTGGATTTTCTGAGGTGCAGCATGTCCATTAATTCTGGGTTGGACATGGCTTTATACGTCAGGCACAGATCGCCTCTGAGCAGCTGAGCAGGCGGTATACCACTGAGTAGAGCTGGAGTTTCTTTAACCGGGCAGCATATGGCATCTGTTTGAGCCCTTTGATCCTCTTGGTGAGGTACTTTTGGGGTCTTTCCAGTTGCTGCAGGTGTCTGGTAAGGTACATCCCAAAAGGGGCATTGTACTCAATTATGGGCCTGATGAAGGATGAGTAAAGAGGTACGATGACCTCCCCTGATCTAGATGTGAATCCCTTCATGATTAGGTGGGCTATATAAAATGTTTTTCTAACCACTTTGGCCACGTGGTTGTCAAATGAGAGATTGCTATCAACTTGGGTCCTCAGGTCCCTAATGACTTCTTCTGTACTTAATGGATTACCACCTATGTGGTAATTTGTGGGCACTTTGTTTTGCCAAAGGGATGACTATACACTTTTTGGCGTTTAGCTTGAGGCCATGGCTCTGGCACCAGTTGTCTGTTTCTATGAGGCCCTTTTGGAGGATGCTTGTGTCGGCTGGAGAGTTGATTATGGCCCAGTTTGCAGTCATCTGCGAACTTGGTCAGCCACAGTCCTTCCATGTTGGCCTGTACCTCCGAGAAATATATACCGAACAAGAGAGGTCCCAGGACTGAGCCTTGTGGGATGCCACTTGTAACTGGTTTGGAGTCTGACATGGCTCCAGCAATTCTAACCATGTGGGTTCTGTCCTTGAGCCAGTTTGCAACCCATCTAGTGACATAGGGGTTTATATTTAAGCTGGTGAGCTTATCTATAATGCCCAAGTGGGGTATTGTATCGAAGGCTTTGCGAGGTCCAGGTAGGCTGTGTGGACCACCTTCCCTCGTCAATGGCCTTGGTGACTGTTTCAAAGAAATCAACCAGGTTTAAGAGGCAGGATCTGCCCTTAACAAAGCCAAACTGGGTAGGATCCAGTGTCTGTAGGTCCCCAATATCTTTATTTATGAGGTCCATGATGATCCTTTCCATAGCTTTGCAGAGCAAGCTAGTCAGGCTTATGGGGCAATAGTTTCCAGGATCCGTTGAGGCACCACCTTTGTGGAGAGGGACCACTGTTGCTGTACGCCACTCTTTGGGTACATATCCTGTAGTAAGGCTAAGATTGAACAGTAGTTTTATGTTTGGGTTTAGCTCTTCTTGGAGTTCATGTAGGATGCAGCCTGGGACACCATCTGGTCCCATTGATGCTGTGTTTTTTGCTTTGGAGAGGGCGGCTCTTACCTGAGCATCTGAGATGTCAGGGGGGCAGCACTCTGTTGGGATAGATATTTGCCCTTTTGGTGGGGAGAGGGGAAGAAGTTTGCACTGAACCTGTCAGCTAGGATGTTGGCAATGTCTGTGGGTTCGGTGTATTTTTGTCATTTTGGACTAATTCTGAGCATATCTGGGAATTCCCACCCAGGTTCCTAACATAACTAAAGAAAGCCTTGTGATTATCCTTAGTGTCCTGTGCAATTTTTCTCTCGAAGCTGGCCTTAGACGATTTTATGAGTGCCCGTAGTTTTTTGCTAATACTGATCAGAGATGCCTTCCCTTTTTGGGATTTTGCTCTATCATGTAGTAGCTTCCTCCTTCTATTGTATAGTTTGTTTATGGCTGGGGTCCACCAGACAGGACGTCTGCCTTTGGAGGATTGGGTCTTGGTTTTATTTGGGATTGCATGATCCATGCATTCCTGAAGGTGTTCATAGAATGCGTTTATAAAGGATTCTGCGGTCTGGGCCATATTTTTCACAGGCCTGGGGGCTTTGAAGGATTTTACCTCGGTTTTGAGGCGTGTGAAATTTGCTTTAGAAAAGGTTTTCACTGTGGTTTTCTGGGCAGGGGGTGGGGTCGGGATGTGAATACCCAGTGAGATTAGTTTATGGTCCGATCTTACCAGTGAGGGATACACTTCTGGTCTGGAGTATAGTGTCCCCATGTTGTTGATGATCAGGTCCAGTATGTTTCCCCTCTTGTGGGAGTGGTAACAAGTTGTTCCATAGCATTTGAGTTTATAAATTCTAGGAACCTTTGGGCTAGGGTGTTGGAGCTAGAGTAATGCTCCCAGTCTATGTTTGGGTAGTTGAAGTCGCTCAATATAATAGTGTTTGGAGAGACCTTCATATTTTCCAGTATTCTCAGGAAGGCCAAGTGGGGTTCCTGTGTTTGGGAGGGTGGTCTGTAGCAGGCTATAAACTGGAAGGCAGTTTTATCCACAGTTAGTTGCACATGGATAGTCTCTTATGCTTCGTGCTGTGCCACCAACCTGGAGGTGTGGGTATCTTTGATGAATATTGATACTCCCCCTCCTTTTGTAGTTCGGTCCAAGTTTTGGGGCCGAAAGGCATGGTATGAGGTATAACCTGGTAGTGCTGGGGTGCTCTCGGGAGCCTTGAACCAGGTTTCTGTTACTGCACAGATATCGATGTTCTCCATGCTAAGGAGAGTTTTGAGTGCATGCATCTTGAGGTTTAGACTTCTGGCATTGAGTAGCATTACTCTTAGTTTCTTATCCCTTGTGATACCTATGGAGGTGGGTTTGTCTTTTGAGCCTTGCCTAAAAAAGGTACTATGGGGTAGCAATAGCCTTTGCCAATATCTGAAAGCCCAGGGATGACAGGTGCAGGCCGTCCCTAGTGAAGCATCATGGCTTGTCAAGCATGTCATCCCAAGCCGACAGCCATTGGATCCCCTTTGAATGACACCAACACTTAAGCCAATTGTTGAAATTAATCATCTTGTCTTCATATTGTGGCATCATTCTTGGTGAGGGTAAGATGCTACTCAAGGTCAGGGTCATACCGGCCTGGGCTACATGCTCATAGAGCTCCTCTATGTCTCTTTTCATGTAGTCCAGGGAGGTACGTCTCAGGTCATTCACACCAGCATGGACAATGACTGAGTCATATTTGTACTTGCCTTGGAGTGACCTGAGTGCTTGTGTTATGTGGCGGATCCTAGCACCCAACAGGCAACTCACTGTGACCTTCTCCTTGTTCAGCCTGGTGAGCGGGACGTCAGTGTGCCTGATGATAGAGTTACCTATTACAAGTGTATCAGGTGTGTTGTTTAGCCTTAAGGGCTGTGACTGTTCGGCACACTGGCTTTGTGAGCTATGTGTTGCACATGTTTTGTTTTGGGGTAGCGGTTGCTTGGGTGTCTGCTTTGGAGGTCTCTGCTGCTTAGGTAGATTTTTATTTAGAGCCTCCGAGTATGTTTTTGTGTGTTTATGTGTTTGGTTTGTTGTCATGGTAGGTCTATGTCAGACTGGAATTGTAGAGAGTGTGGTTTCCTTCTCCTCCTGACTGGTTATGCCAGTACTGAGTTGAGAGAGCTTAGCCTCCAGTTTGGCTATATGGTTGCATCTCTCACATGTGTTGGAATTTGTTGGGAGGAGGAGAGGGTTGTCTGTGTACATGAGGCAGTTGTAACATTGCCTCAAGATTCCCAGATTCACCAGCTGGACTAGAGAGGAGATTGACAACTGACCTTTGGACATGCTAGAATAGTATTGGGAATTCCTTTATAATTGAAAAAAGGGCCAATGGGGAACAAGGTACTCAAGGGGAGTTTGTGAGGGTGTAGTGCTTTTAATTTTTTAGAGCTGACTTATATAATTGCTTTAGTGAGCAAGTGCCAGGTAACTTAAATGCAATGTGTTACAGGTAACTTAAATGCAAAATGACAAACAGTAACTTTCTTTCAAGTGAAACAAGGAAATAAGTACAGTAAGCAATGCAGATATCACTAGGGATCCACAGAAGTGCTAAAAGGCTGCGTTTTAGGTGGAATTAGCGTTTCAAGGAAATAAACAAACAAGCATACAAATAAAGCTAGATTCAGCAGGCCTGGATCTAGTCTATGCTACAGCAAACAAAGTGTACCAATTTCAGTAAGAAACAGTTAGAATATGCAGGCACTATAAGCCTTTAACCAGAAATTCCCTGCTCAGAAGGGCAGAGTCCAGCCTCTCCTCCCACAAGAGTGCAGACCGCAATCCTTCTTAACGTAAAATAACTGGCCTGAAGCCCAAGTGCTTAAACCAGAATTAATACACTTTTAGAATAACAGACACTGAGCTCTCAATCAGCAGTTCCCAACTTAGAAGGATGTAAGCTACCTGTCCTGCCACCACAGTGCAGGCCACAAATCTTCCTAATGTAAAACAACTGGTCTGAAGCCCAAGTGCTTAATCCAAAAGACTTAGAAATGATAGCTACACTTTAATCAAGTTACTACCAGCAGTAATAAATACAACTGAATACTTTAAAGAATGCCTGCATTAGTGCTCAAGTTATACAAACAAAGCTAGATTCAGCAGGCCTGGATCTAGTCTATGCTACAGCAAATGGGGTGTACCAATTTCAGTAAGAAGCAGTTCAAATATGCAGGCACTATAAGCTTTAACCAGAAATTCCCAGCTCAGAAGGACAGAGTCTAGCCTCTCCTCCCACAAGAATGCAGAACATGAACCCTCTTAATGTAAAATAACTGGCCACAAGCCCAAGTGCTTAAACCAGAATTAATACACTTTTAGAATAACAGACACTGAGCCCTCAATCAGCAGTTCCCAACTTAGAAGGATGTAAGCTACCTGTTCTGCCACTACAGTGCAGACCACAAACCTTCCTAATGTAAAACTGGTCTGAAGCCCAGGTGCTTAAACTAAAAGGCTTAGAATGAGTTACACCAAGCAGTAATAAATACAATTGAGTACTTTTAAGATGATGCAAAAGCAAAATAAAGTAGGAAAAAACACAAATACAGTAAAAGCAGATATATATTTTTTTTTGGAAAGAGAGAAAGGAAAGAGTGAAAGGAGTAGCAGAAACTAAGCTGATTGGCCTTCTCAAATGCTCTCCCTGTACTGGGTAGAATGAGGTAATGACACTAGACTGGGAGGAGGGTCCCAGATCAAATTTACACTAGGGGCGGCCAGCTGCAAAGCCACCAACTATAAACACACTATACCAACATTGAGGGAGGGTGGGAAACAAACTGCAGAAATGTTACTCACAGCTGAAAAGCAGCAGTGAGCCTTTAAATGAAAGTTTTAAACAGCTAAAGGAGCCACTAGAAAAAAAGAGTTTAACTGCAACAAGTTATCATAAACAAACAACCCAACAGATGCTTAATAAGAGTGGACAATTTCCAGTTAATACCTCACACACAGTGAAACTAGCTAGAAAAAATACACAGTAAACAAAGTGCTATAAACAACAAAGAAATAAAGAACAAAATAAACAAAAAACAGGATACTTAATGTTATATATTGTAGCTCCGAGTTTGCTCAGTGTCCTTCCTTCGATTAGCTCACTGTAAAATGGCCAAACACTCACAACTGAGCTTCTTAGGTAACAGAAAGTTGAAACCTGAGACAGCTTTTAAGAAAGAAATCTCAAAAGAACCAATGAGGTGCTTAGTCTAAGCTGTAGTCCAGGAGACCTCAGTCAGCCAATGACCTCAAACAATTCTCTCTCACTGAAATGCCTGATGGTTTTTCTTTTTAGAGTGTAGTGTATTATCAGTAGTATCGCTAATAATGAGGAATAGTCTTTGTTTTCTTTGTCTCAGTCTTTTAGCTGATTTTAGCTGCCTGATTAACATTTTAGCAAGTTCTTCTCAGATACTTGTACATCATACATGTGTAAGTCTACACCCCCCATAATGCTCTCCTATGATGCAGAAGTCCTGTTTTCTGTATCAATTAAACCCTGCATTCACAGCTATAGTGCAGAACATCACATCTTTACCCATACTATGACTGGGCAATGCCTCAGTGTTACAATATCAGCTTTGTTTTTCTTTCATAAGATGGATGAACATAAATCAACATTCAGTTCTACAGAATTTATTAAAATGCATTGGTCTTGAATAAACTAATCTGACATATCTAGTCTCAGAGAAACTGACTGCAGAACTCATCATACTGCTAAAAGAAAGATATTGCTATAAATCTTTTATATTATCAAAATGATAAAAGTTACTATAAACACATAAGACACTCTTGATGCAAGTAAAAACTGTATACTCCATCTTTCATTTGCATTTAAGAATTCAGACTCTTAATCCATTGATTAAGCTACACTTTAATGTATAACATAAACGGTTAATACTTTCAGCAGTAAACATACTACACTACTTTAACATAGGACTATTAACACATTACCCTGAAAGAAAAACAATTAGCAGTACAAAAGACGTATTAGTTGAGATCCAAAAATAAGCATTGTCCATCTTCATTTTGTCATTTTCTTTGCTGTAATATGATCAACCTTCTGTCTCTGCATTATTCTTGTTCGAAAGGTCACCAAATCTTCATTCTGAACATATCTTCTAAATATTTTTTAATTTATTTACAGTATAATGCTTTACAGTTTCACTTCTTACTGACTCCAGCCTCTCTGATTTATCCTGTAAAAGTAATCCCACCCATCTGATCACTTGAGTTCATACCCATCACTGGCCCAAACTTCATCCTGTGAATTTGCAAAACTCTTAAATTCACCAGGAAAGTGCCCTGGAAGCAGTACTGTTGTCAGTCAAATTGTTCTCATAACTACTACAAGTTACATCCTTTATTGCATAGTAAGTTAATTGAAATTATAATTAAAATACACGTATCACCTTCCCAGATGCCAAAGCAAAGATGTAATCCTTTAGCCTTTAAGTTTCAGTCTCACAGTATGTCCCAGTTATTTCACTGGTTTCCAGTCTGCTACATACAGAACTTCCTGTGATATGTCCTGCCTTCAAAGTTTACTTGTTTCTAACTTAGTAATAATGGACACATATTCAACTTTAAAATCAAGATTTTTTTTTTTTTGGTAAAAATTTAGTAACATCCATGTATGAGTTCATGGCTTCCACCATCTAATTCTCTTACACTTTGTCCTCAGCTGCAAAGGTTGCAAGCATTTTGTACACAAGAGTCAATCACACTGCTTTCACAAGCACTGTCAGAAGTGTTACCAAGCAACCAAAATTTACTTTTACCTAAGATGAGACAGTCTCAGTTTGCACTTCATGATAGCACTTTGTATTTTAAAGTGATTAACTGGAAGTGATATACAGCATTTTGCTCTTTATTTAAAAATGATATTGCTTTCTTAAACTGTTGTGAGAAGCAGTAAACACATTTTTTCACTTGGTTTCACAATCATACTCAGAAGTGCTAGCAAATATCAGAAACTAATTTTACCTGAATAGAATGGAATGGAAGTACTATTATTTTAGACTTTACAATGGTGGGGAAGCAAGATAGTTAGTTTTGAGCACAAGAGCTAACAGAAACACTAGCCAACAACTGCCACAGATTTAAAGTTAAGCAGCATGCTCTTGATTAAAAAAACTGCATTGTGTGCTGTTGGAAATGCTAGCAAACAAATGCAACTGCTTTTACATGTTTCAAAGGAAAAAATATATTTTGCTGTTAATAAAAAAGGCAATTGCATCACATTCACATATAATGAGGACTATAAAAGGGCTAGTGAGTAAGTGAAACTGATTTTACCTTTGCTTAAGTAAAACATTCTTGCTTTGCAATTTGAGTTTGGGCAAGCAACATACAGAATTTTAATAGTCCCAAAACACACTTTGAGCAACTAACCCCACAACAATTTTTTTTTGTTTAAGGGATTTTTTGTCTCTTCTTTATTGAGATTTCATCAGAATAAAGTTGTAACTTTAAATACGGAGAAACTAAAATGTAGAACTTACAATCAATCAGAGGAAATATAAACCTTCTGCACTTGCTAGTGAGTAAAAAAAAATCAAGAAACAAAATCAAGTCTGCAGGATCCAAGCTGTGTGACTTTTGCATCAGAGTTCAGAAAACACTAAGATTATACACTAGGATTCATAAGTGAGTACACTAAGATTATACACTAGGATTCATAAGTGAGTACACTAAGATTATACACTAGGATTCATAAGTGAGTACACTAAGATTATACACTAGGATTCATAAGTGAGTACACTAAGATTATACACTAGGATTCATAAGTGAGTACACTAAGATTATACACTAGGATTCATAAGTGAGTACACTAAGATTATACACTAGGATTCATAAGTGAGTACACTAAGATTATACACTAGGATTCATAATTGAGTGCATTAAGGTTATACACTAGGATTCATAAGTGAGTACACTGAGATTATACACTAGGATTCATAAGTGAGTACACTAAGATTATACACTAGGATTCATAATTGAGTGCATTAAGGTTATACACTAGGATTCATAAGTGAGTACACTAAGATTATACACTAGGATTCATAAGGTTATACACTAGGATTCATAAGTGAGTACACTAAGATTATACACTAGGATTCATAAGTGAGTACACTAAGATTATACACTAGGATTCATAAGTGAGTACACTAAGATTATACACTAGGATTCATAAGTGAGTACACTAAGATTATACACTAGGATTCATAAGTGAGTACACTAAGATTATACACTAGGATTCATAAGTGAGTACACTAAGATTATAAACTAGGATTCATAAGTGAGTAGTGCTGGTACTGTGCTCTGTAACATGATCAGTTTGTTTTTTAAACTGTCCATGTTTTATTGAATTTGTCTACATATACACATACAGTATATGCTACTGCACTTAAGTACAATAACATGTAGATTACAGAAATCCTTAAACATATTAACCCCCATTTTGTGAAACACTGACTGTTAAAAAAAAACAACTCTATCACCTTACATAGTGCTCCACCAGAGCTATTCATTTATGAATCACTGTGAATGGTGCATAATTAAACACTTATTTTGAAGATTTTCATTTTAAAATGCACTTGATGTCAGACAATTCTTTTAATCTTGCTGTATTGTACTCATTCAATACTAGCCAGTCCCTCTTACATTACTCTAACATATTGTATCTCACCCAGTTTCGGCTAACAAAAACATGTATAATAACAGAAAAAAACAGACTTGATTGTGACTATAAAGGACAGTGTGGTCATTACGATCATGTATAGTATATTTGTGTTAATATGCAAGTTATGCTAGTTTTCTGTTTTTTTTTTGCCAACTTTGCCAAATAGACCTTCACTCTAGAATTACTATTAAACACACCAGGTGTACTCAAAACTCTCTGGCTTTGAGCAATATTCAAAAAAATGAGAACATTCAATGAATATGCAAAGTCTTCACCCACCACATGAGTATATTTCTCATTCTGTGACCTATTTCCAGGCTCTATTTGATTTTCTAAGAAATCTT
Organism: Protopterus annectens; assembly: GCF_019279795.1. Lineage (NCBI taxonomy): Eukaryota > Metazoa > Chordata > Ceratodontiformes > Protopteridae > Protopterus > Protopterus annectens. The sequence goes on along the minus strand of NC_056746.1, from coordinate 1,178,751,392 downwards.
CAACATTGCAACAACTGTTGGTTCAGTGACATTTGTGATTTCATCATTGCTCACAATTGCCTTCCAATTGTCTTTAATTATGATTTTTGCAACAAAGGAATGCAAAGAATGGGTAAGGCCAAATGAGTTGGTAAAACTGGAATCACTGTGTTCAGTTTTTCACCATCCTTTCTCATGTATCACCTATTAGTATGTGTTTTGCTAGACACTTCCAGGCAAACAAAATTAACTAACCAGTTTGAATAGCCCCTCTCGCAATAAAAAAAAAACTCTTCTTGTTTTTAAATTTCATTGTCTGATGTAAGCCTAGGCGATCTCACAAACTGACCTTATAATGCTTTTATTTTTGTCCTATAAGGATGTTAATTATTTCCTTTCTGAATATGTTAGAACTAAACTCAAAGAGGTAATATTTGCAACTCAGTTATATATCTAAGAAACTGATTTTCTCAGTGTCTCTCTCTCTCTCTCTCTCTCTCTATATATATATATATATATGAGATAAACTTAATGAAAGAAGTCTCTTAGATTTTAATAAATTAAGTAAATTTTAAGCTGGATGCAGGCTACAAAAGAAAATAAAAACAGTTGCCAGTAAAGCTGATATAACTGGTTTAACCTGTTGTATCTCTTAACTTTTTTTCTTTATTAGTAACTTCTGCTTAAACTCATCTCCTAAACCCTCAGCTCTACTACTATAGGCCTACTATAGCCCCTCCCATTCTCCACACTATTTATCTTTTTCCCCTACTTCCTATCAATGTCTATACATTGTCCTTCTTTTGAACAACGATTATCTTTTTGTTTTTACTATCATATGTAGTAAATTTTAGTCCACTACTATCAGTGCAACCCTTAATGTTCATATTTTTTTTCTTTTTTCTTTTTATAATTAATTTTTGTATTTGCAGTGTTGTTTTTAATAGTTTTTTGTTCTGTATGTTTATCTTTGCTTATGTTTGCTGGTGCTCTTTCCCCTTTGGACTCCACTGAAAATGGGTTGCTTACTTCTGTGTGGCGTCTGCATGTCCTCCCCGCGGTCGAGTGGGCATTTGAAAGACATGCGTTGAATGGGCGTGCCTTCATTGAAGGTTGGGTGTCGGGCTGCCAACTCAACACCATAAAAACCAACTGCCAATCATTAGCGGGCCGGAGTTCCGCTGTGGCGACCCCTAACCGGGAAAAGCCAAAAGACAAACAATAACAACAACTATCAATGAAATGCAAATAGTTAATAACATTTTCTTTTTTACAATTATTTTGTATTGTGATTGTTATTTAATATTTGTATTTTGTCATTTTATTTTTACTTGTGTTTGCTGGTTCTTTTTCCCTCGGATCTCCACAGAAAATGGGTTTGTTGGCAAACTCAGTTGGACTAACCCAGTTAACAAATGTGAAATAAATATATAAATAAATAAATATAAAACAGCATGTTATTAAATTAATATTGTTTGCAAAGAAAGTTGTCTTCCCATTAAGGTAATACAACTTTAACATAAAATGGAAACTGCTGCTGCTAGTGTTGCCCTTTTTTGCCAAAACAATTTGTGTTCAAAGACAAAAAAAAAATTTCTAACACTACTTCCATTGAAGTATATAAAGCCCTCCTGAAATTAGATGACACCGATTATGTTTTAGACAGAAAACTTTCCTCTCCCTCACTTTATGGGATGCTTGTAAATATGGACAATATGTCTACTGTTGCCGTTATTATTTCAACATTCAAATTTTGAATATTCCCATTCCTGAATTAAAAATGCCGTGAGCCCTGTCATTAGGACTGTAATGTAAAGTTAATCCATATAAACATATTTACAGTGAAAAAATGTCCAGAAACCAGAAAAAAATTATTTATTTATTTTTATTTATTTTTTTATTTAACATTTGTTTACTGGGAAAGTCCGACTGGACACAGGTCCTTTTTCAACGCAGGCCTGGAAATGGTACAACTAATGTTATAATAAATGCTACAATAAACAAATAGAAATGCTTTTTAAGCATTTATTTTAAATTTTGTAATTTTAAAATGCACTTCATATTAGCACATTTGTAACTCCTGGCGAAGGGGTCCTGCTAGACCAAAAGCTGAAGTAAATACAAAACCTGTGATGATACAATAAAGATTTTACATGATATCTGTGTTCCAGGTCTTCCTGCTTTCATTTAAATCTGGTGCAGTGCATGTATTCAACATTAGCTGCCCAAACTCTGCTGTCTGAATCAACAAGTGTTTCCTGTCGCAAAGTTCTACTTTTTATGACCATGTGTGAATCAAACTGACAGTAAGGGAACAATAAAGATGTCAAAATAAAAAAAAACAATTATTATCTTCATAATGCAAATCCACAAAAATCAATGTATCTATCTTCCAAAAATGGATATGTATAAATCCATTTGTATGTAAATCCATACCTGCCTTGTAAAAAAAGGGGGGAATTTCTAACCTTCTCATACTGCTACTGTAAACTCTGTAACTGTGCCTGTGATAAGATCCAATAATTGTCAATGGATATCTGTAACCATGGTCTGTAATGTAATTGTCAATGTATATTTTTACTTCGGAGCTTTTCTCTCCAGGCCTCCACTGAAAATGGGCTATCACCAATACAGACTATCCTGGTAAACAAATAACAAATGTGAAATAAATAAATAAATAAATAAATGAACAAATAAATAAATAAATAAGTAAATTAATAATCCTTTGACTAACACATACAGCTAATGTTCAGGACAATTGCATTCCCCAGACTTGTCCATGGAAGCTGCAATACTTTCGTCAGCACATCTCAAATGCAAATAACACTTGTAATGGATAAATGCATTTTTTTAAGGAAGACAGTAAATTCTTGCTCCTCACACCAAGGTAGATTAATGTGCTGGCTTTATATTCACAACAAGTCAGCAGAGAGTGCTTATGTATTTTGTTCATGGTAGTAGAAGAAAATGCATGTGGTTGAGTATGGATGCAATTTTAAAAGGGGCGAGGAAGTTGGGTATATTAATGCTTTTGAAATTACTGCAAGACTGGGTAATCTGTACTGAGAGTAGAAGTATGTTATACAGCTAACAAGGGTCCTAGAAACATAGGGTGGGAAAGGGAGGTGGGGCAAGTGCACCCTCCACTTCCCACAAACTCTGACTTGTCAACTAAAAAAAAAAAATACTTATTCAACTACAATAGTGGAAAATAAAGAAACAAGCCTGATATCAATAAAACAAATTCATTTCTTTATTGTCTGTTACAGTTGTTGCGTAAGTATTTTTAAAGGAGATGTACACCATTGGTCCTGCCTAGAGGGGCATCTTATGGGCTAGCTGGTTTCTTTACTGCTGCTATTTGCTGACACATAGAGGGGCAGATGAAGTGTGGGACCATGACTGGCTATACTACAGCTTTGATCCCCATAGAAAACAAAGCAAACAATAACAAAACATGTAACACCATTTGTTATCTCACTTTCTGGTGTTCCTGCAGTAACTTCTAATCTGATTTGAGAAGGCTTACCTCCCAAATGCCCCTGATTTTTTAGGATTCTCCTCATCTTGCCAAATTGTTATGCCCTGTCCCTCACAACATTTTTTTCCTAGTAAATCATACTTCTTATTGCATAAAAATGTTTGTTTAATAACTTAAATTTTTTCTTGCCCCTTGTAAAATTTGTGATAAGTCACTGAGGATTACAGTCAGTAATGTCATTAGACTTTCATACTTATTGTGCAAAAATGCATGTTGATGGAAAACCTAACGTTTATTGAAACTTTTTAAGTGAGTTAAAGTGATATTTAAAACTGTCTCTGATTTTAAGCCTTTCTCTCACCCCCTCCCCCATTGCTCATAATCTCTTTCTTCTAGAATAAAGGACAAATCAAGGAATAATCAGGGACAGTCAGGGACACTTTTTAAAATATTGGTATATTTAATATGGGAAGCTGAGATAAGAGATAATTTACTTGTGTTTTCTGAAGTAAAAGAAGTCTATAACTGTAATTATTATCATTATTTATTGTATCATCCACAACCTTTTCTCCTAAAATTGACAATATTAGGAGAGACAAAGCAAAATTTTGATTCAAAATCAGGGTTAGTTGAGCAGTATGATCATTCCATTATTTGTGGCTTTGTTCAGAAATTGTGAACAAAGAAATTCAGAGGTGTGGAAAAAGGAACCTCTCAAGAGATTTAGTTCAATCACCTTTGTTGTATAAAGTCAGCTTGCCTTATTATTATAGCATTAAACTTAAAACAGTTTAGAAAAGAAATCTATTTTTTCTTAGTTGCCTCATTGTGTTAGATTGCTGTCTCCTAGGATCTTTCCATTCCTGGGACGTGGGCTGTAGTAGGTTTCATAAATGGGTGCACTGAGGCTGGGACTGGCTATAACTTGTACCTTTCTTCTCTGGTAAAGTGATAAGGATCGCCACCACTTATAATGGCAAACATTTGAGAAACAGACTTCATGGACTTTAGAAGCATGAGTGCAAATTTAAAACCTGTTATTCTGGCCAGTTTCTAAATACACGAGTGAAGAATATTTTAGATTTGTCACTGATTATGGGCACTTGCCCCTTTTTAACTTTTTTGTTTTGTTCCTGATTGCTGTGCTACGACTTTGAAAGCTATTGCAAAAGTTATTTTTATTTTAGTTATTTGTGTGTGTGTGTGTGTGTGTGGGGGGTGCATGTGTGTGTGTGTGTGTGTGTGTGTGTGTGTGTGCTGGATGTAAAGACAAAGCCAAGTGATTAATTTTGCATCAGCAACTTGATCTATATTCTTTTGGCTCCTTTTATACCACTTTTGGTGATTACAGGTGATTATCAGAAGAGGTTATCTATTTGGGAAGCAGTTGGTACATAAAAGTAAATGCCAGTTAGGATAATCACAGCCAAGTGATAATTGCTAGGACTTTGCTGGGGGTTGAGGTGAAAAGAGCATAGTGCCTGAAAGCTCTAAGTTGAAATATATTTGTGGTTATTTTTTTTTCATTTCATTTTTTTCTGGCAGGAATCCACATATGTGAGTGGATAGTGGTAATAGTGCACTGCACACAGCATCACACGTGTATAATTTTTATTGTTTAATTTTTATGGAAATCAACTTGGGAAGTGATGTGTCTTATAACTGCAAGTGAAGTAGATAAGTGGGTTCTTATTTCACTACTTTTTAGCAACCACACAAGAGAGGTGATTGCTATAAGTGGCTATGTGTATGGGGGAGGCAAGCTCTTCAAAGAAAGCAAAGAGCAATTATGTGAGTTATGCAAAACATTCATTGACATTGCTGATATGGGGGCAGAGGGAGTGTGGGCAATGGTTACTTGTAAGCAGGCTTAACTTGTTTCCCCTTCCCCAAAAATGACATGGCCCAAGGGAGTGATTATATTAGTTAGGAAGGGAGGATACAGCTCCTCACAATACCAATGGCAGACTTGACAGAATCCTATGAGAGATAGGGAGACAGTTAAAAAGGCAAAATATGCAAAGGAATTACACCCAGTCACTGCAAGTAATCAACACTGTGATTAAGTACATGTGTTTCAGAGCAAGAGGCTGAAATTGTCCTCATGCCTTTTTTTTACTTTTCTCAGAATCAGACATCAGAGTGTAAGTAGAAGGTGGACACCTTTATAGAAAGGGGGCTGAGAAAGCATGTTGTATGAGAATATACATGGTCTTACTTGAACACTATCAAATAAAAATATGGCTTGTCAGGGGTCAGTGTATATGTGTAGTAGCAGCAAGCTGAACTTTGGTACTCTGGCTATTATGTTTTTTATCTTTTGAGTGAGTCATTAGAAGCGTACAGAATATAGTAATCCTTTTGGGAGATATTTGCCATATGAAAGCAAATGGTAGTTGAAGAATCACTTCAGGATGACTATTGATATTTTTGGAGGGGAAATATTTGTTAAAGAGCAATAGATACATTACATTTATCTGATTCCTTCAAAATCAGAGGTACTGTACCGTCTCAGCAGGAGCACATTATTTACACTAGAATAGTATGCACATGTTGTGCACAAAGGTACCTTTTTAGAAGGCCATGTTTTCTATTGTGAATTGTCTTTGTGGAATTGAAGTATGATTTCTTAAACATAGATAGTACATCCAACACTGAGAGGGCTTTTTCAGCATGGTCTGGCACTATACTTATTCTCCATATAAGTGATCTGCACAGATGGCTGGGGCAGGTGATTTATGAAAGCAAATGACAGTTACAGACTCAGTTTTGACTAATTATTGTTAAGGGTCACTTGGGGGAGATCTGTCAAAGAGCTATATGACCGTTGTATTTATGTGATTCTTTCACAGTCAAAGGTAATGTACCCTTGAAGAAGCAGCACAATCCAATAGGGCAATATATTTGTGTTTTATTCCAGAGTACATTATTACAAGAGAACATTTATTTTCTGGACATTTCTTTAGGTATGGACAAAGTCAACAATTTATTCAACAGTAGAATATTCAGAAAAGAGATATTTGCCAACCAATATCTACATAAGGATAGTCTACACCCACCACACATGAAAAAAGGTGTTGTTAAGGGTCAAATGATCCATTTAAGCAGGCTTACGACAGATGATAGTATTTTTTCTGAAGAAATTATGTTTTCGAGATCATTGTTTGTTCATAGAGATTATGCAGTGGAATGGATTCAAAGGATAGAGCAGGAAGTAATTCCTTTAAGACAAGGCTTAGCCAAACCCATTCTTTTATCTGGTGACATCTGTCTAAGTTCTGATTCTAACACTGGTGACATTGACAATAATTACAACATCGCTTTCCCTTTACCCATAGTAAACTAAATGTGGTTAGTAAAAGGTATAATAGAAAACAATTGGAAAGTGTTGTTAGGTAATAAAGAATTAGCAGCCACTTTAGGTGTTAGACCCAAATTCACCTATAAAAAGGTAGTTAATTTGAAGTCCATGTTAGAAGCTGGTAGTACCAAACGTTATGATACAAGCAGAATAGTTAGTACCAAGAGAGGTACATTTGCCTGCCAAAATTGCAAACAATGTAGGTTCATTAGTAATAGTTCATGTACATTTGTCAAATCTTTAAATTACACTATCTGGGCTAAAGGTTATTTTAATTGTAACACAGATTATGTGGTTTATTTTGCTCGGTGTGTGTCTTGTGATAATTTTTATATAGGTAAAACCAAACGAATTTTGAAACGAAGGATTTATGAACACAATTTGGCCATAAAAAACAAAGATAAGTTAAACTCTTTGGCAAAACATGCAGTAATTTGTAAACAATTTAAGAAATTTGAATTTTCAGTGTTAGAAAAGATTAATAAAATTAAGTATGGTGGTGATCTAAACAACATCTTAGAAAGTAAAGAAACATTATGGCAGCTAGTTTTGGCTGCAAACAAGTTGCCAGGACTCAACGAGTCGATCAATTTAAAATGTTTTTTACTGAATGGATAAATTAGTCGTATATATTATAAGTGCACTTTTTAGTGCACATTTATATCATTCCTTATTTTAAGTATGAATTTATTTTCAATAATTGACATGTATTTACAAAAACATATATTATGTATATTATTTTTCACGTATTAACAAGTTTTATATTTATAAATTTTTACTAGATTAGTTAGTTATTGAATTTATTAGAGATTCACATCACTATCATACAATATTTTACTACTAATTTTAAGTGGTTCTAAAAATATTAGTGTAATTGTTTAGTTGTTTAATTGTTGATGTCATTTCCTGTATTGTCGAATATTTAAGGGAGCTTGGATAATAGTTTATGTATGTTTTCTGAAGAAGTTCACGCATTCAATTCAGTGGATGAAAGCGCTAAAACATTGTGTTCTCATTTTCTGTTACTTTGGATTTATTACCGGATTTGGTTGGACTGCATTTTATATATATATATATATATATATATATATATATATATATAGCTAGGATATTAATTGAATTATGCATTTAAATCACATTTGTTAACCGGGTAAGTCTGGCTGAGCTTCTGGCTCATTTAGAGCAGAGACCCGGGGAGAAAAGCTCCTCAGAACTAGTAAACAGTTTGTTAAATAGTAGTATACAGCATATATATATATATATAAAAAAAAAAAAAAAAATATATATATATATATATATATATATATATATATATATATATATATATATTTATAGATATGATACACCAGTTAAGGATTACATATGTTCACAGGCCATGCCAATGGGGGTGGGGGTCCAATCTACAAACGTGTAACACTTAGCATCAACCCCCCCTCCCACCTAGATGGGTGAAACATACAGACACACAATACAAGTAAACACACTACCGCTTCCCAGACCACAAGCAGGATACTACCAGTGGAAGAGACCTGCCACATCTAATCTTGAAACAAAGACATTGATGTCGATTGTGCAAGCCTGATGACCCATAGGTCGAGACAACGTACAACATGGGTCCCGACACATGGAGTGTGGGCAGTGTGTAGTGGTGTGGTTAGACCCCACCTGCACCCACAGTAAGGATGAGTGCTGTAGAGGAGGGCCAGGTGGGGGAACTATGGGTATGCAATTATGGGCCTAGACATGCAGGTGTTGGCTGGTGCAGTTGTATTCGGACCGCCCTGGAGATGTCAGTAATATTGCGATTTTGGCAGAGCTTACACCCATACCTCTCAACCTCTAAGAGCTAAACCACTGGACAGAACCTAAACCACTGGGAGGGGGGCAAATAGGGACAGAAAGCACATATTCCACTTTCAACCTTAGAAAGCTGATAGAATAATAGGTTATGCATTAGCATGACACATCTGAAGGATGTGGAGTCGTAAACCCAATTACTTGTCCGTATTTAATGGTGTCAGTTCCCAGGTATTTGCCAGACAGGTGCGGACTGTAAGAGGAACACACTAATATTATGACGCAAACTCTGGACAGGCCACAGATTCTGTAGAGTCGACAGACATGCTTACGCCTAACGGACAGCCATTCCCAATATGGGTTCCACCGCAGCGCAGTCCAGTGTACATGGCAAAGTATGGTATAACCATATGTGTTGTTGCATTACCCACTACACAACACTTATGAACACATGTTTGCAACACCCCACTGTAGGCATGTTAGCCGATGTAATAGGCATTGCAAGGTATTATTGAAGTCCCCACCCCCACCCAGGGGTGTGTGTGTGTCCAACGCAAACACCAAATGCAGTGCATATGCACAGCTGTTGTCATAGACAACATGGCCAGTTGTGGACCTTCCCTGCAGCCATCCTGCACATCCCTGGATAATCCCCCCCTACTAACACCCCCCCCTTTGTGCCCCATGCACACCATGTACCTATCAGACCCTGTTCCATTCCTCTTAACGTCTATGGGTACACGTAGGTGACACTCTCTTCCCCCACTATATTGCCAGTATCTAGAACCCCAACCCACGTGTAGTATCACAGCTGTCCCACAGGACACATGTAACTAACACATGAAGGAACACCACAAGAACACCTGGAGCAGTACAGGCTCACCACTTGTGAACCCCCCCACCTCACACTCTATACCACGACATCAACTAGTGATACCGACACCTCTTGTCCTGCCTTGCATACAAATCCCAACATCCGAAATACCCTCCCTATTGCTTCCCAACCAATTATACCTATGGGCTACTATACAGTTACAATGTCACCCCCACTACCTACCTACCTACTCCCTAGCTATTTGTCTCTACTGTACCACACAGGTATGGAATATGTATACCTACCCCAAATACCTGCATGTAACCTATCCTGACCTGTGAAACAGGAATCCAACCTCACCTTAAACTGACCTTTGTCAACAGTCATACATGACATGTAAACCTGACCTAAGCATGGATAATACCGACAGTTTAATGTAAACTAAGCATGTTTAATGGGGGACATAGCTATGTTATGTCTGTTACCCTCTATGAATGTGATCACCCTAGTATTAATTGGGATACGTAGCTGGGGTCAATGTGGAGCTCTACACCCTGGGCCACTGCTGACCATGGACAAGCATACAGTCCGAGTATCCCAGTTGACAGATGTGAACAAAATGCATGATGTTGCGCGTGTGTATGCGGGAGCAAGCGGGTGTAAGCCTGTTTGGCCGCAGGTATGCAAGTACCACACTGGTGAAGCAATGTAGAGGCTAACTGAGGGCAAGACCATGCAACCAGAGGTCTGCAATGCTGTGCTATGTGCAAACAAGCGCATACCCACCTACAAATGTTCTACAGTGCCTCAGTCACTCTGTAGCCAACAGCTGTTGTTGTGGCCAGTAACAAAATAATCTGTACTGCCAGGTTGCAAACCCCCGACCCTGCACACTATAGTAGACATGAGTTCCACTAAGCCATGGCGGATACACATTCACCTGCTGTGATCACAAACACATCATCCAGCACAGGCATCCAACAGTATAGAAAATGTATATAAGTGTATAGATTAAACCCAGAATACATCTGTCCATTGCACAACCACAGTATTTTGAGCAGTCTATTTGTGGCACAAAACAGTGCCTGTCCAATCATACTGTGAGAACATTAGTCCTGCATAATACCGAAGGGAATAATGATATACGGTGCACACCGTGGGGGCGTGTGAGCGTGCTTCATGCACAGTATGTCACACCTGGGGCATTGGTACCGTGGAACCGGGAGATGATGCTGGCCAGGTGTGTGAGCAAACTGCTACTATACAATACCCTGGCAGGATGCTACCAGTGGGAGGAACACTGTAGACCAGCTAGGTCTACTCCTGACACAACAACAGG